>NC_057345.1:200241695-200546478 GCF_016509475.1 Prionailurus bengalensis
GACCATCTGTATTTTTATAAACATAAAAATGTATCATCATGAAAATTATTAAGGGGATGTTTGAAGCTGAGACATGAATAACAAACATTTCCTACCTTTAGAATTCTATCTCAAACACAACGTGTTGGAAAAGAAATAACATGTAGTAAAAAGAGATAAGCCTGGATTTGGTATTTTGCTCTGACATCTATAAGCTGTGTGGCTTTAGACAAATCACTTAATCTCTCTGAGTCTCTTTTTTCCCTCATTTGAAAAATAAGGCTAATAAAATATTTTCTTCATGGGTGTCGATAAGAGATGAAAAAGAGTATACGAAGCTCACTTAATTCAGTGACTGTCACCACAGTGGGAGGCGGGGGGAGAATGCTTCTGAAAAACTGGGGTGAGGGGCTGAAATGCACACCCTTGCCTCATTTTCCGAGGAAATGAGCTTTCTTCTTATTCCTCTGTGCCAGCACTACCTTACCCATATCTCTACCTACACTCAGTTTAGAACTGGAACAATTCTCATATTTCTTCTCCTTGAAGACAACCACCATGTGTTCTTTGTCTTTCTCTCTCTAGTGCCCAGGAGAGTTAACATTCATTAATCAAACGAATTAATAGGTAAATTACAAAGAAATAAATACTAGGGAGGTTTTAATTTCACTGGTAGATATTAAAAGATATAATAAAACCTGAAAGACTTTGTTCATAGAAATAGATTACTAAAGGTGCAGCTGACACAGACCCTGATCCCTACTTCATGAATTTGTTATTTGATCATTTCATCTGGAAATAATTCTTAGAAGTCTTTTTCCTTCCTGTATCATTTGATATATGTGTGCAGATGGTGTGAGTGTGTGTGTATCTGTGTGCATAAACAGAAAATAGCCATTGCTATATTAAGCTATAATTATACACTCAGAGTCCTTTTAATTGCTTATTTATCACAACCTGATGAGGAATGTCACAGATACCATCATTTTTTACAGAGAAGACCCTGAGTCATAGAAAGGTTAAGTGGCTTAGTGAAGCACAAGCAGTGAATCAATGGCAAAGCAGGAGTTAGAGCTTGCAACCCTTGAATCCTCTATTTATCGCTTAGCACCACTGCACATGAGTTATCGCTATTTGTAATAGTATGTTCTTACAAGAAATCTTAGGAGACTGGAGGTTGAAAATTGATCTGAAACTGGTTTCCACCTTCCCTTAATTCTTCTTGTGCCCCAAGCAGACTATCTTGTTTATCTGGCAGCTTCACAGAGTTACTCAGAACATCACCCTTACTACCCTCCTGGTTAACATATCTCTGCATCAATGAGTAGAAATTAGCTATTGATGAGGGAGGCAGGGCCAAAACCCTACTGGAAACCTGGAAGGAATCTTGATATTCGCTGCCCATAGATTTTGTAAGCTGGACCTGTGTTTTGGGGTTTGTTTCGTTTGTTTGTTTGTTGTTGTCACTGTTTATAAAGATTTATTTAAAGCAGGTTTAGGTTTACAACACGACTAAGGGGAAGGTAATTATTTCCCATAATACTTCCTGCTCCCATCCATTGATATGCTTCCCATTATCAGTATCACTAATCAGCATGATACAGTTTTTACCAAGGATGAACTTGTATTGACACATCATAATCAACCAAAGTCCATAGTTTATCTCAGAATTCATTCTTGATGTTGTACCTTCTATGGATTTGGACAAATATATGACAACATATATTCATCATTATAATATCATACGGAGTATTTCCACTGCCCTAAAAATCCTCTGTGCTCTAGCTGTTCATCCCTCCTATACTCTCAATCCCTGGCAACCACTGATCATTTTATTTTCTCCATACCTTTTTCAGAATGTCATATACTTGGAATCATACATACACAGTTTCAGATTGGTTTCTTTCACTTAGTTATATGCATTTAATTTTTCTCTATACATGTTTTTGTGACTGGATAGCTAATTTCTTTTTGGTGCTGAATAATATCCCATTGTCTGGATGTACCATAGTTTATCCATTCACCTTTCATTATCATTCATGAAAAACATCCTTGTTGCTTCTAAGTTTGACGATTATGAATAAAGCCACTATAAACATCTACATGCAGGTTTTTGTATGAACATAAATTTTCACCTCCTTTGAGTAAATACCAAGAAATGTGATTGCTGGATCGTATGGTAAGAATATGTTTAGTTTTGTAAGAAATGGACAAACTGTCTCCCAAAGTGACTATGCCATTTTGCACTCCCTCCAGCAAAGGATGAGAGTTCCTGTTGCTCCACATCCTCATTAGCATGCGGTGCTGTCAGTGTTCGGGATTTTGGTCACTTTAACAGGTGTGTAGTGGCATCTCACTCTTGTTTTAATTTCCATTTCCCTGATGACATATGATATGGAACATCTTTTCATATGCTTATTTGCCAAACGAAAATCTTCTCTGTCAAAATCGTTCATTCATTTTTTAATTGTGTTTTTCCTTAGTGTTGAGTTTAAAGGTTCTTTGTAGATTTTGAATAATAGCTCTTTATCAGACATGTGTTTTGCAAATATTTTCTCCCAGTCTGTGGCTTGTCTTGTGATCCTCTTGATATTGTCTTTCAAAGTCCGTAAGTGGGTTTTTTTTTTTTAATTTTAATGAAATCTGGCTTACCAATTATTTCTTTCGTTAGCACGTATTTGGTATTTTATCCCAAAAGGCATCACCATACCTGAGGTCATCCAGGTTTGCCTGGACGTTACCTTGTAGACATTTTCTAGTTTTAAAATTAGAAATGTGATTCATTTTGAGTTCATTTCTATGAAAGGTCTAAGACCTGTGTCTAGATTCATTTGTTTGCATGAGAATGTCCAGTTTGAGCCTTTGTTCTTCATTTATTGTTCCCCTCACTGTCTGCTGCAAGTTCTCTGTGTAATCACTGGGTTTGTTATACGTTGGCCTTACTTCACTCTTAATTTACTTTACACTTTAACTTAAAGTAGGACTTGGAGCTTCCAAGGAAATAACTTACCAAATTTGGTAACATAATGTTATGGGCTGGACTGTGTCCTCTTAATGTTGAGTCCTAACCCCCCAGTACCACAGAAAGTGACTTTATTTGGAGATAAGGTCTTTTAAAGGTAATTAATTCAAAATGAAATTATTAGGGTGGACCCTAATCCATTATGACTCGTTCCTATCAGAGGTGATTAGTATACACACATAGAGGGAAGACCCTTATGGAGGGAAAAGACATGCATATACAAGCCAGGAAGAGAGGCCTGAAACAAACTCACCTCACACCTTGATCTCAGACTATTAGCCTCCAGAACTGTGAGGAAATAAATTTCTGTTGTTTAAGCCATATAGTATGTGGTGCTTGTTATGGTTGTACTGGAAAACTAATACATTTAACAATCTTAATTTTACATTTGCTACTAATTTGCAAGCATGAATTTGCAGAACTGTAAGTATTAAATCTATCACTTAGTGAACACCCCTACTGTTTTAACTACTGTCTACTGTGTTCCAGGCTCTGTCTGGTTGCTGGGCATACAATGGTGAGCAAGGCATAGCTGCTGCATTTAGGAGGCTTGCAAGCCTACAGGAGGAGATAGACAAAGGAAGAGATTATTATCACACTGATAAATTAGCAATAAAACAGAGGCATACCCAAGATGCCATGGAGACACAGAGGAAAGACATACAACCCAAAACATGTGAAAGAGAGTAAGATGTCAAAGAATCCAAGAGAGGTTTATGACAGAGTTATGTTTTGAAGAATGAGCATGAAACAAGGAGACACTTGATAATTCAAGAGTCTCTGAGCACGGTGCATTCAGGAACACTGCACAGCCAGCATGATTAAAGCATGTGATATGATGGAAGTATTAAAGGAAAAAGCTGAAGAGATAAGCAGAGAGCAAGTCCTGATGCCTTGAAGACCATGATCTCTTTTAGTTGCAAGCAACCATGCTGCAATATACCCAGTTTAATTCAAGCAGTGGGGCTTTGTTAGATTAGGTGGAGGAGTGAAGAAACATGGAAAGCCTCTAATAATCCAAACTGTCATGTCTCACTGGAAAAGTGGAATGTTGATCACCCTATAGTAACAGCTTTAGGCTTATTTATATTTATTCTCAGCAAAACTTATCTCCTCTCATATGGGCATCTGTTACTCTTACTCCAGGGATTCAGCACACCTTAGATTTTACTCATCTTGGCCTTGGATTCTACTGTATCTAAATCTACATCCTCTTCCCCACCAGGTCTTCCCCTTTCTCTACACCTCATGGATTCTGTTTCCTATAGCTTCTATTGCTTCATAGCTTTTGCTAACAGATGCCTTCATTTGGTACACTTTACTATAAGTCTATTTTCTGTGCTGCCCTTACTATTAATGTTTCTCATCTAACTCACATTTAAATCCCCTGGTATTAAGGGGTGCCTGGGTGGCTCAGACAGTTAAGCATCTGACTTTGGCTCACATCATGATCTACTTGTGGTTTGTGAGTTGGAGCTCTGTGTTGGGCTCTGTGCTGACAGCCCAGAGTCTGGAGCCTGCTTCAGATTCTGTGTCTCCTTCTCTCTCTGCTCCTCCTCTGTTCGTACTCTTGTCTCTCTTTCTCAAGAATAAATAAAACATTACCAAACTTTTTCAATCCCTTGTTTAAAGAATCTGATTGGGTTGAAAGGTCACAAGCTAAGTAGAGAAAAACCGTGTTAGGCAGAGTTGGAGTACTAGGCTACTTCATAGCTGCTACACACTGATCAGAGAGCTTCTATCAGTTCAGTCTCCTATTCCTCATATAATCGCATTTGGTCATACATAATCATATAAAGTGCTCAAAGAGATAAATCTAATCAGTCATTAGTACTATGATAGTGGCAGGCAAATGGAACTTCATAGACTTTATCCAGAAAACCTTAAAGAGTTATTAAAGGATTTTAAGAAGATAAATAAAATATAATTGTCTTAAAACCTTACTGGAGCAAAAGACAGGGAAAAAAAACTGATTTGAAGTGAGATAACCTAGAGAGGCTAGTTGTAAAATTACTGTGGTAACCCAGCAAGAAATTCCAAGGACTAGATCTAAGACACTGACAGCACTGATGGCAAGAAGGGGATAGAATAGAGAGTTTGTAAATATGTCAAATTAGTAGTTGCAGACCAGCTGTAATTAGAAATTGCAGAAGATAGAGTAGTCAAGTATGATGCTGAGATTTCTAGATTAATGGGCTTTAGACCAATATATACATATTGGTTTCTGCCCCCAGTTCCTGACACAAAGTTCCTAAAACCCTTGAAAATTCCTAAGCAACAAGAATGCTAGAATCATCTTTTGTTCTAATGAGGCTCCCGCATGGGAGCTGATTCCCAGAAAGACCAAGCCATTATTAAAAGTTTAGCATTTTCAGTCCCGCAACCAGCCTACTCCCTACCCCAGCCCCACTTCTTTAGAGAGAAAGGGATGGAAATGAAGTTAGTACTTGATCATGCCTACATAAGGAAGCCTCCATCAAATTGCAATGGCATGGAGTTAAGAGAGATTCCAAGTTAGCAAACACATCCATGTATTGAAGGGTGATGCACCTCAACTCCATGGGGACAGAAGCTTCCACACTTAGGCCCCTCCAGAGCTTGCCTTATGTATCTCTTCATCTGGCTGTGCATCTGTATCCTTTATCATATCCTTTAACAAACTGGCAAACATAAGAAATGTTTCCCTGAGGTCTGTGAGCTGTTCTATCAAATTAATTGAACCAGAGGAGGGGGTCATGTGACCCTCAGGTTTATAGCCAATTGGTCAGAAGCATAAGTGATAACCTAGACTTAAGATTGGGATCTGAAGGGTGGGAGGAGTCTTGTGGGACTGAGCCCTTATCCTGTGGGAGCCAACACTGTCTCCAGGTATAGAGTGTCAGAAATGAGTTATATTGTAGGACACTTGGCTGGTATGCTATCCCCCTACAGCTAGTGTTGGACATGTGAGTATGGTAGTCTTGTGAGAGTAAGGGAGAAACTCAGGAGGGAATACCAGCTTCTTTCTAACACTGGAGACCTTTGGTAAGATAAGAAGCATTAAAGAGAAAGGGAAGATTATAACTGTTGGTTTGGGCATGTTGAATTTGAGTGTCTGTGAGACAACACATTAGTCGAGGTAAGAAATGTTGTTATAATTATTATTCTAAACCTGCCAAAACTCAGAGGTTTAACACCATACAAATGTATTTCTTGCTGAGTTGGTCTTGGGATGGAGGGCTATCTGCTCCACACAGTCATTTAGGGCCTTCCATCTTCAATGAGTGGCTTCAAGGTCACCTTGCCAGGGTCCCACACTAGATGGGGGAAGAGAAAAAGTAAAGAAAGGAAACCTAATATTAAGCACTTACTACCAGAGGTAATATATCACCTTCAGTCACATTCTTTTCATAAGACCTAGTCACAGAATGTAAGGGATTAGTAGGGTGAAAGGCAGCTGAGAATAGTTTAGCTGTGTATCTGAAAAAGAAGAAAAAGGCTTTATCCAGTCACTCTCTGCCACAAATAGCTGAGTGGAGCTTTCAGAGGCAAATGGACATAAATTCTGAGCTGATGATATATTTGGGAATGAATGAGCTGGATCCCAAGAGCAGGGATGCAGCCAAGCTCCAGGAGCAGACCTGAGCTTGTAAGGGCTCACTCTCTTCATATCCTCTCTCCTCTTTGGTTTCTTAAGCCACATGCTAAAAACATGACCTCTGATAGCTACCAGCTCCATATGCTTCAGGTAGGCACATGAAAAAAGAATAAATTGAAATCTCTTTTTTGTTGTTTCCAATTACAAATTTCTAAGTTACTTTTCCGATTGGTTCTGTGTAGGTCATATACCTACCATGACCATTCAATTGAGCAAATCATGTCACAGGATCGTGGCTGCTGAGATCCTGCTCATTAAACCATATGGATGGGGGAGGGAGAAGGACCAAGCCTGAGAGATTCAGGGGTTGGTGGGGAGGGTGGAGAAGAGGACTGGGTAGTCAACCAAATAAGTAACTACTATTGATACTGATTAGAAGTGTGACAGTTGAAGCCTTGAAATGATGTAAACAATAGAAATGAGATTATAATGGAAAAGGGACCCCAGCTGTAACCCTAGAAAATATCACTATGTAAGTGCCAGGTGAAAGAAGATGAGCCTGAAAAGACATTTACAGAAGAACCTCAAGAACATTTAATGCCCAGGAGGGTGAGAGGTTCAGGAAGAAGAAGGGGCTAAGCGTTTGAATGCTATGGTGAGGGAAGTCAAAAATGGACAGAGGGCATGAAGGTCAGGAGTTGAAATCAATGTCATTAGACCACATACTTTAAAAAGCTGCTCTGTAGTGACAAGGATGAATCTGGGAAACATGGTGCTAAGTGAAAGAAGTCAAATACAAAAGGCCGTATTTATATGATTTTATTTCTATGAAATTTCAGAATAGGTAAATCCATAAAGATAGGAGCTGACTGTAATGATTGCTATGTGGGGGATGGGGTGGGGACAGAGAACAAATGACTCCTTAGTAGGTATGCAATTTCTTTTTAGGGTAATGAAAATGTTCTGCAATCAGTGGTGATGATTGGGCAAGCTTATAAATGCACTAAAAGTAACTGAGTTGCATGCTTTAAAATGGTTAAAATGTTGAGTTTTATGTTATCTGAATTTTACCTCCATTTTTTTTAAAGCAAGCATATAAAAGCATGGCAGGTGATATGTGAGAGTCTTGAGTGTGTTACCTGTCCGGGGAAGGACATGATAATGAGGAAGAAATTAAATGTGCAAAAGAAAGGGATAATGTTTGGTTCTTTGGACTGACTGGATGAGGATATTTAGGAGGCTTAGCAGAAGTAATGGGTTAAACTTGGAGGGGAGAAAAGATACCTTTTCCACCAGGGAACAGGAGAGGATGACTTCTGAGCCAAAAACTTGATAGAAGAAAGACATGGAATTAAAGAAACATCTCTGCTTTTCTTCAATAGAATAAAGACTATGTGCTTTTGGGCAACCATTTTAGATTCACAGAGTGCTCTGATACATTTGAGTAAATTTTTCTCAACTCCATCATTAACTAGGAAGCTGAAGTAACTTTCCCTAGATTATGGATTCCCCTTCATGCCCTGAGATTTTTCTTCCTCCTAATTCTAAGACATAACATCGCATAGAAGAGAGGGAAGAACTTTGGTGTCAGATACAAGTAAGTTTGAATCCCACCTCCATTATGTATGGCACCTTGGGTCACATTACTTAACCTTCTGAGTTTTATTCCCACATGTATAAAATAGGGAAAATTAGATCTACTTTTTAGTCACTACAGTGCCTGTCCCAATAATAGACACATAATAAGCTTCCTTCTCCCCTTTTCCTCTTGCATTCCAACCTTACTTTCTAGTTCCCTCCTAATTACAAAATAGCTGAAACTTGTAGGAATCTGGCAACTGATAAAAAGTTATTGTTTTTTTGACACTTTTTTTGTCAAAGATATGAAAGGAAAAGCATAACTGAGAATACTCTAGGGTTTTAGGAATATAATATCAGAGGGATAAAAGTAAGCATGATGACAGCTGATCTTAGAAAATTAAACATGATGAACAAATCAAAGAGGGAGAAGTCAAAGAGTGATTTTCCATGTGTAGTTGTGGGATGCACAATATGACATGAGGTGACCCACGAAGCAGCATAAAGCCTCTTGGAAGCAAGAGGACATGTGATGACTATCCCCAGAGGCAGGGGTCGGTATCTGGTATGCATAGCACTCAGAATGTGATGTGTGACAATGGGGAACAGATGTTCAAAGAACTCCACAGTCCATCAACCATGACCACAAAAGGCTATTACAAAGGAGGTGCTGCTGTGACAAGTGCCTTCTCTCATGACATTTGTTGGCAGAGCAGTTGAGGAGCTGTCAGCTTAGAACAACAATACATCAAAGAGATCTACCAAATCAACAGTTCAGTCCCATGGAGTACTGTATCTGTGAGACATACAGAACAACCAGAGCCCAGAAAAGACAACCAAGAAAGAAAATGGAGGACTGTGCGATGAATGTGTTCACTTATCTTGTGTAAATTGTTGTTTTTGTTTTTGGTAAATTGAATAGTTTAATGCATCAGAGGAATTTGTAATTTAAAGAAGCCAAGCCATTATGAATTATTGACTGTAAATAATCATTTTTCCCTAATTTTGAGCCTTGCTATGCTTTATGTATCAGTCAGTGTTCATTAGGTTTTGCTGTTGTAACAATAAAAGCCCTGGTCTCAGGAGTTTACAACAAATTATTATTCCTTGTTCACATTACATGTTGGATGTGAGTTGGCTATAACTCTACTGCTCATAATGTGTTCATTCTGAAGTCTAGGCTAAAGGAACAGTCCCTATCTGAGACTCATACTTTTCTTGGCAGAGAAGAGAGAAAACATTCCATTCACATTCCATTGGTGAAAGCAAATCACCTGGCCAGGTGTCAGTTTGGCTAGGTGTCAGTAAGGCAGGGATACAGAATTGTTTTACTATTCAAACTATTATTACTCATTGTCAGAGGAAGACAAGTAATTAAGAACTATATTAAAATCCACAACTTATTTTCCTAAAGTGCTATACACTTAAATATACAGGCATCTGTTTAACTTTAAAAATTATACTAGCTCAGGTTAGACTAGCCTCTGTGAGAAAACCAGACAAATTGTAACAATGCCTTGCCACCTCAGAATAATATCTCAGTGAAGGATTTTACAGCTTCTGAGAGGTAGGGTTCACATAAGTATGACTAGTTCAACAGTATTATCCCTATTAACCCATATCCCATCAGATTAGGCAGCCGTGTCTGTGAAATTGACAAAACCTGACTCCATGTTGACAAGATCCAAAGGAAAACTGTTAATTCACATAACTGAAAAATCCTAGAACAGTTGTAGTTTTATACAAGGCTAGACCCAGAGGCCCAGAATGATCTTAAGGATTCTGTCTCTTTGCCTTTCTGTGCTTTGGCACTTCTCTCCTCTCTATTCCCTTTATTCTTAGGCATGCTTCCTACACTCATCAATTTTTGTGGCAAAGATGCCTCTGGCAGTTTCATATATCAACCTAGTAGCACAATGAAAAAGGGAAGATCTTCCTAATAGTGTTGCAAAATTTCTAAGGAGGAGCTCCTTAGTTCATCTTTAGTCAGGTGTTTACCTCTGAAACTGGAAAGAGTACTTTGAGATCAGACCCTGGTCACCTGTCCATCTAAGTACTAGAGGCAGGGAGGTGGGGTAGGGGTCTCACCTGGGCCTCATGGACTGAATAAAATTGTTATAGAGATGGCAAAGAGGTTGTTCACCAAGAAGATGCTGGGCAGAAAACAAATAAGTCAGCAAAATACATCTATTATCCTATCTATAAACATTTCTGAAGTAAGGTTACTTCTTAGCCTATTCACCATTCACCACATGTTACTTGTTTCTTTCATTCTGTCTCCACAGCGAACCAGTCTCCTACCACCAACTCCTAAATAAGCTAAAGAACTAACATACAGACAAATTCTATAATCCTATTCCTAACTTTCTAAAGTTCAAAAGGAAATCAGTCGAGAGGTCCTCTTCCCTTTGCTATAGCTATTATATCTTATGCTAAATACATCTACCATTAGCCTCATTAGTACATGATAAGACTATAGTAGTCTTATTTAGCATAACTTCATTCCCATATGAACAGGGAATACTGTAAATTGCTTATCCAAAGCTTTGTTTCTTGCTACAATGCCTTCAATTATTCATCCAGTCCTAGGTGTAATAAAATATTATAATTTTTTCTCATAGACATGAAAATAAACTTCTCAATTATTCTGGTTTGGATTTTTTTTTCTTTTTCTTTTTTTTTTTTTTAGAAAAGTGAACTGCTTTCCCATGCAGAGTAAGCACGAGGCTATTAGGATGACTTAAGACAGATAAACGTTGCCAACTATACTGCCAAAAACTTTTTAGCAGCAAACCAACAATAAAACTCCACTCTGCATGGTGCTGGAGAGTTTCTCAGTTGAGGATCAGGAATGACTTTGACCTTCAGCCTCTTCAGAGCCAGTCTTTCTTAACCTCTCATATTTGTGAGTCTCCTTCATTTTGGAGGAACATCTCTCAGCTCCTCTTGGAGTCTCAAAGACTCTTCAGATCAGCTTTGTTTACCCCTTCCTCCCAGAATTCTTAAAGTCAAATCAGAAATTAAAGTTTATCAGAACTAGGCAGGTGTTGCTTGCTTCAAGACTTGAACGTGCTTAAAATTCATCCTTGAAATGTTATACAACTATGTTTTTTTATAGCACTAGGTACTTTTTTTTTAAGTTTCTAATTCGGTGTCTTGGGTGTTTTCCTCTTGTTTTTCTTTTCAAGGGCATACTTCAAGTAGAAAACCTTTCTGGAAAAGTAACAAATATACCAGTGCTCTCATTTCCCATTAAATAAAGTTTTCATCTAGAGCAACTCTTAGATTTTTAAGGCCTTTAGTTGTTTCTGAGCTACTGTCTAACACATCATAGACTTTAGCTGGTGCTTTCAGAGTGGTCAGGTTTATCCAGAATTTTCATAAACAACTAAGTATTTCATACCTAATGTTGATGATTAGTTTAATGGTTTTTGTTATCCTTTATTAGTTTTTTTAATTGTCATTAATCTGACTTCACACATCTCTGGATTGGGAAATATTCTACTAATACTTTGTTAAAGAGAAAAACCAAAGCCTAATAGTAGTTACTACTATCTGGTTTACTATAGTAAAAACAGATTTTATTCAGGAACTATTTCCATAGAGGAATAGAGACCTTGGTATAGAACTGGCTTCAATTCCAAATACAAGATAAATGGGTAGGGATTTCTAGGGTTGTGTGCAGGTTGTGGGGGGAGGGGAGGTCTATGAATGAAACATTACTAAAAGGAAACATCAAATTTAAAGGGGGATTTCTGGCTAAACTTGACAAGATTCTTGCTAAAGGCAGACAAGGGTGATCAAATATCACCTGGGGGAATTGAGGAATGAGAAATTTGATAAGGATGAAACTCCAAAAGTCAAAGCCTAGTTGAAAAGGTTCATAATAGGAGCCTGACTAAAGTCTGGTCAAGGAGGGAATCTTTTTCAATTCTTTCCTCCCACTGTGAAGTCACCAAAAGTTGCCAAAATTAAATTACAAAGCCTGCTGAGCTGATCCCTGCTCCAGGTCATTTGCTGACCCCTCACTGTGGCCTTTCTACCCACCATTTGCCATTTTCCATAGCTAAGCCAGCCATGATGCTACGTGCCTGTCCCATATTTCCCTTAGAGAACTGTGAGCTTCTTGATGGCAGGGATTGTGCTTTCTCATTGTTGTTTCATCTAAAATTCCAGAGTAGCTTCTCAGCAAACATTTCTTAATTTGAATGATTTCATTTCTCTGTCACTTGGTAAGGAAATGAATCCAGGAGCTCTTTCAAACCTCAGTTTTGCTCAGTCAGCTGACCAGCATTTGGGAACCACCTCCAGACAACCTCACTGCCCTAGTTTAGTGAGACAATCTTTCAGATTGCTTAATCTCTTCTTGTTCCAGTTTCCTCATCTGTAAAATGATAACCAATATATTTCTGCCATCTACCACATGAGTCTGTTGTGAGTGTCAAATAAATTTTACCCATCAAAGTACTTGGTAACCTTGAAAATGCCACAACCATTTCTCCTAAAAAAACGCATGCACCTAAAACATTCACATTCAAACTACATCATTGTAGGCATAAGGGATACAAGCTGGAAAAGCAGCATGACCTATTTCTGAAATCCTCATGACCAGCTTCAAAACATGTAAATTATAGGAAATAATATTTCAGAAAGCTAACAAGTCAGTTCAGGTATTTTACAAACCGAATGTCCCACACATTTGAACAGAAAGATGCACTAGAATAGCTGTAAGCACGTGAAATATCTTCCTCTCCATGACTTGGTTTTAAATTTACTCAAGATACCAGGCATCTTCACACAGACCGTGACACCCGGGTGCTGTACTGTATTATTTTACAAATATCAGTTATGCTTAGGTCTCCAGACCTGTCAATCTACAGGAGCACAAGCCTTCAGAAGACTGATGGGCCTTTAATTAATTTGCTATTTCTAAGAACATGTTCACCACTCTGCTTCGTCTGATTTCACTGGTACAGAGCAAAGATGTTTTTAACTAGAGTGCTTGATTTCCCAAAGGAAGTATGAATGAAGAGAAAACCTATGCAATCGTACACTATTGCTTAACATTGTAGCTGACCGATTAAATCTTCAATAACTGAGTGATGTTTTCATTTAAACAAAAAGTATAATTTTATCACCCATTTATTCTATAAGTACACTTCTTTTGATTCTCTTCTCACCAGATACTTGGTTCTCAATGAAAACTTGGTGGTAATAATACCTAATAGTATTCACAATATGGCCTGGTGTTAACCAGGAATAGAGGTACATTTTTCAATGGTCCCTAGTATTACATGTGTGGATTTGTATATTTTGGTCTTTTCACCTCTTGCTACAATCTTTCTTTTAATTGTGCTAATTATATAGCACCAAAAGATCATATTTCTTTGAGAGGAAAAGAGAGTCTGTTTCATGTTAAGGTGAGATGCAGATTTCCCATTAAAAAGCAAATTCTACATTTCAAAAGGTTGAATAGGTTTGTACTTACAGAATCCCAGCTGGTTAAATTTAGAGCACTGGAAAAGATCCAATTCAAGAATAGTCTTTGGATTTGGGCCTGTAACATTTTTATTTGATAGGGTATTGGAAAGAAAAAAAAATCATTCATTTTAAGCTCTTGCCTTTTCATATATTGTTCTTCTGTGATCGGTGAATTGGTGTTGATAGTGGTGTTGGCCTCAAAACCATTGCTTCCTTTAAGTGATCTATTTCAATTGTATTTTGCCTCTTGAAGGGGCTTCTGTTTGTAAATGTTTACACTGAAACTATCCTCCCCTGCCTCTCTAAATGTCAAGTGCTTCCTTTTTGGTTTCATTCCATTTTTGTAGCCCCATATTTGAGCCTTTTTCCTTTTTGGAAATATGGTAGGGTCATAGGTGCCTAGGTATTAGTACTCATTACTGCAGTATGAAACTTTTCAGTATGAAACTTTTCTTTGACAATTTTTCCACTTACTTTCATCCAGTTCATACTTTGGCTTGAAATATAACCTACTATCCATTACCAATCCCAGAATCCCAGCTGCCATTTCTGCAAACCCACTCTCTTTATCAGTATTCCTCCAGTGTGCCTCAAAATCACCAGGAGTGATGATTAAAATGCCTATTTCTGGGCCCCACCCCAGTTGTAATGCATCAGAATCTGAGAATGAAGCCTGAGGCTGTGTATTCAAACAAACTCTCTCCAAAAGATCCTGGAGTCAGGACAAGGCTTTCTACTCAGTCTGCCTCCTCCAAAGATCTGTTAAAGCTGTAGCATGTCTATTCTAATTAAGGTAGTAATAGGGGCTTTAACATTAAATCTGAAATCTCTATGGCTTAACTTAATAGGCATGTGGGAAAAGATGCTCTCCTCTGGAGTCTTTACGTGACTAAGACTGACAGAGGCTCTGCCTTTTTCAATGCATGTTTCCCAAGGTCACCCTGCATATCAAAATCCAGACAGTCAACCCAGGAAAGAGGGTGAAGAATCACCAGGAAATGTTTATGGGTCTGGCTAGGCAGTGGCTCCCATCACGTCTGCCCATATCCCCATGGCAAGAACTTGAGACTGTACCTTGATACCTGGGAAGTGCTGGGAAATGAAGGCTCTGGGTAGCAGCTTCTAAGCAACCACTGTGCATCATGGACACTGAGCAGAGCTCTGCTGGATTCTTGGCATCTCTGCCACTTAATGACACCCAGAAGGTAAAAAAGCAAAGTGCATAGTTCCACAACACACTGTGGAATATCAGAGGCCTGTTATTCAAAGACCTTCATTTCCAGAACTTCCCACCCAAGGAGAAAAACAAGTATGCCCTCAAGGTCTAATCTCTAAAACTATTTGAACCCTTGATATTTCTTTTTCTTAGCATTTCTGTCTGGCTATTTTGAAACACGAGCAGATTTTATTAAAATTTGAAGATGAATTATATCAGACTATAATATGTAAAAAATTAGTGCATGAATCTTCCAATATGTTCCTGATATTGAAAAAGGAAATTGTACACACACATACACACACACATATGTTATGTGTCCATATGTGTACATATTCATATATGCATATTACATATATGTCTGCTACCGGATTTTGGTGTGTGTGTGTAACAAAATCAGGTAGCAGATGTATTTCTTGTAAATGTAAACCATTGCTCTGTGTTTATTTTATTACTAAAGACATATACAATATATCAGCCCCCCCCAAAAATTGGGGACTATGTGGCCAAGTCAACGTAAAGGGAATTTATGAATGCCTTCATGTGCCTTTTGAGGCTTATATCTTGCCATTCTATTCTTTCAGATAAAATTGAAGGGGAAAAAATTAACAAAGTTTGAAAAATTGCCTTCTAACTTGAACACTAACCAGTTACTTAGAACAACTGTAAGAGACACATTATTTTAACAAGCACAGCATCACTCTGAAGTTTGACAGTATATTTGAAGTTCTCAACTTGAAATGAAATGAGCTATTATTAGTCACGTTTTTTTAAATATATACATTGATTTGTTAGTAGTTTTATCAGAAAACCTTTAGAATCAAACATGCATGCATGAATCTTACCTTTATTCATTTACTAATTCAGTGGTTACGTAAATATTCATTGAGCAACTACTAAGTGTAAGATAATCTTCTAAGCACTGAAGAGGCAATAATGAATAATAATAAAGTAAAAAATGTCAAGAGTAAGAAGTAGAGTAAGGTTATAGAGAGTGATAGGAGCTACTGCTGTATAGAGGATGATCAGAACAGGCCTCAGAGTTGCGAACATTTGAGCAGAAACCCCTGTTAAGGGAGGGCGTGTGCTACATGAATACTGACAAGAAGAGGTCATCAAGCAGAGATGAGACAAAGTAAAGTGCTAACACTCTGATGGAAGAGTGTAGAGGCAAGCCTCGAAGATGTCGCATATTTGGTTCCAGACTCCCACAATAAAGCAAATATGGCAATAAAGCAAGTCAAGTTCATGTTTTGGTTTCCCAGCACATGTAAAAGTTATGTTTACACTATACTGTTGTCTATTAAGTGTGCAATAGCATGATGTCTAAAAAGTGTACATACCTTAATTAAAAATACTTTACTGCTAAAAATTGCTAACCATCATCTGAGCTTTTAAAAGATTTTAGCTTTTAAAGTGAGAAACTTGCAACTCTTCCTTTCATTTCAACACTTGGAGTTTACTGTAGGGTAATTAATTGGCCTAGTTTCAATACTGTTGTGTATCAGGGAATAGGGAAGACTGAGGAAAGGGAGAAAGATGGTTAGTGGAGCAGTCAGAACACACACAATATTCAGTTTGCTGTCTTAATGGGCATGGTTTGTGATGCCCCCAATGATAATACTAGCCTCAAAGATTACAGATAACAGATCACCACAACAAAAAATGGAAAAGTTTGAAATACTTTAAGAATGACCAAAATGCAACACAGACACATGAAGTGAGCAAATGCTGTTGGAAAAATGGTGCTGGTAGACTTGCTCAACACAGGGTGGCCACAGACCTTCAATTTTTAAAAAACACGGTATCTGCAGAGTGCAGTTAAGTAAAGTACCATAAAACAAGTATGCCTGTATCTTATGTGAGAAATCTCTAACATAGGCACATCTAAGAAATTCCTCCCATATGATTTTGAATAACTATTCACCTAAATGGCATCATCTTTCTTGAAAAAAAAAATTCAACTGCATACTTTTATTTATCTCCTCTACTAAAATGGTCAGTTAAGAATGATGTTCATCTTCACATAAGAGAAACAGAAAAACAAGATCTTAAACAAAATGGGGTACTTTGTTTCCTTCAAGTAAACTGAAGTCAGGGAGCAGATGATGGAAGGCCTGTACAAGGGCTCCATCATTTCATCAAGATCCCAGCCTCCTATCTTTTTTGCTTTTCCATTCTTAGTGCATGGATTTCATGTTCAGGTTTACTTCGTGGTCACAATATGGCCACTATAGCTCAAAGCATTATGTCTGCATTCCAATAGGACAGAAAAGCAAATAATGACCTCCTATCTGAGTCTGCTCTGCAAGGTCCCTACCTTTACTGCCAGTGTGCAAAGAATTGCCCCATGATTCCATTTAACAGCTTCTATTTACCTGTCACTAGTCAGTTGATTCAAAATGGCCTCTTTATTTGCAAGGAAGATTAGGAAAAATATTATTTTTACCTTGGTATATTGCTGTCCTCAAGATCAGGGTTATATAAGGATAAGAGGGGAATCAGTATCAGTAGACCACTGAAACCATGTAACCATGGCTTCAATTATAAGAGGTGTATACAAATAATCAGCCTCCATTTTATAACTAAATATGAATCTAAAGTCCTATTAATCTGTCAATTATTTATTGTCCCTAGGTTATAGAATACCTTTCTCAGTGTATTCATCATTTACCCTTCATCTCTTTTCTTTGAGTTACCACACATATCCCATCATTTGGAATCTCTTCAGGTTGTTATAATCCTTAGGGATAACTATAAATAGAATCCCTCTTCCCTAAAATAATACAGTAGTGGATGGAAGCCAAATGTCACTTTAGTTCCTCATAGATACCAAGTTAGAGGGCATGGTTTTAGGTTTATTAGCCCGTAGCTAACACTTAACCCCCAATAATACGGACTTTCCTACTAGCAATGCTGGACTTCTCCTACAGGAAAAGCTCACTCCCAAAAGGCAAACTTGCTATTTTTCAAAGATTTAACAGTCAGACAATCCACTCCACTGGCCCAGTAGCCCAGTATTTCCCTAACTGCCACCAACACCTGGAAGGAAATCTGTGGGGTGAGAAAGAAGTTCCCTCCAACATCTGTGATGTCTGGTACCCTGGTGGCCCCACATAATCTTGCCTCTCGGAATTTATGCCCTTATGAGTACCCTTCCCTGTGAATCTGCTTGAACAGAAAGAATGCTTCAGCTTTAAACCTAATCCTTAAGCCACCCTTCTGGAAAGGACAAATGGAGAGGCTACTTAGAGAGAAAGAAAAACAGAGATACAGAGAAGGAAAGAGAAGTGAGCTGCCCCAGATTCCCAGTTACGCCCAGCTTTCTACTGACTTACTTGCTTAACAGCAGCCAGCAACTAGCAGCCACGTGAGTGACCACCAGCAAGATAAGCAGGACTGCCCAGCTAAGTCAGCTCAGATGGCAAGATTGGAGCAAATAAATGAAATCATGGATGATTTAGATTGCTAAGTTTTGGGGTGGTTTGTGACAGAACAATCAACCACTGCAATTAAATACTGTTATTTCTTCTACAGTATTCCTCATAGTTTCCTTCTTCTCTAGTCTCAGCCTCAGTGTATATTACCCCTAAACTTGAAATATTGGCAAGTTCTCAATAAATATTAGCTCTTATTATATAAGCCACTTTGTAAATGGCAGATGTAAGAGTGAGTGTAAATATTCAGAGTGATAACCATTTTCAAGCATTGTTTGCTGCTAGTTGCCTTCTGAAAACTCTAAAATGATACCCAGTCTTCACAGAGATCTACAGCTGTTAATTTTATGGTATTTTACCAGTTCTGGTCTTTCCTCTAGTTTTGTACAACACCAGGCTGGTCTTTATTATTTGCTTCGTCTCTGAAGTTCTTGGGTGTGCTGTTCCTGCTTCATATAATAAACTTCCATCTATACCTTTTCATCTTCCCTTTCCCTTCCCTCCCATTCTCCTGCTTCCAATAAGAAGCTTTGCCAGACTCTAGCTACTGGGTCCTAAGAGTTGAAAGTCCCATAGCCTAGTATTTCATAAAATTTTATTTGTATGTAGTTACCATATGCATTTGTTAGTGTCACCTAAATAGGATGGTAATACTGGAGCAAAGTTGAGACGCAGTATTTTCCGTATGTTTGCATTTGCTAGTATTGAGAAGTTCATTGAATGATGACTGCTCACCTTCCTATCTAGTCATCCAGCTCTAAGCATAAGAACCATCTACAATATTTTCATGCAGAGTTGATTCTTCTGAACTTTAGCAAGTTTTGACTTGGATTTTATTGTGGTATGCCAAGATATGATATGCTTAGGATCTAAATTTTCTGAATATTAGATCGCCAGTTCTCTAAGTTGGTTAGTCCTGGATTCATTCTGGGCTATAGGAGAAACAGTAGGCACAGTGCCTAACACCCACAATACTTTTAGAGGCCTGTGAAAAAAATTTTCCATGTAATCAGAAGGAAAAAAAATGAACTTAGGTTGAAAAAGTTTAAGATGTAAAATTAATACCAATTTTTTCAATATGTAAAAAAAAAACAATGCATTAGTATAATCTTAAATATTTTTTAATGGAAGAAGATACCCATAAAGGCCAAAGTGCCTAGAGTGCATGAAAGTCAAAATGTAGCCCAAAATTTATTAAGCTAATGTTCTCAAAAGTTAGAAGGCATTAGAATATCTTGTGATTTTTCTTTTATGGATTTTCAGCCACAATAGCAGTGATTCTGTTAAGCAAAACTAGAATAAATCTCAGGAATGTGCATTCTTAATGAGGGATTTAGTAATTTTCCTACACATTGAACTAGAGGAAAACTAAAGAAGCGAAGAAACAAAGTTTTTGCCTCTAAGGAGTAACATTGAGAAATGGGACAAATAAAATATATGTTGCTTTTGTTATATTTTTTCTGTATTAGTTGATTTCTTCCTACTACATGCATACTCCTAGTATTAAACTATTGGCTCCAGGATCAGCAGCATACCTGGTACTCTCTTGAAATTCTACTCTCTTGAACTGTGGGTAGCTTATTCTGCAGGGGAAGAGCACAGATTGATTTTCTTGTAGTCAACCAAATTGTACACTGGTAAACAAGACCTATCAGGTTAACCTTGAAAACAGCTGACATTCCAGTCCAATTGTAGCTGGGTCTATGTACAAATAAGACCAGTTGGGTAAGTAAATAAAATACTGAACCAAACAAAACAAACAAAAAGAGCGGCAGTTTTCAAAATAAGAACATAGATTCTTTCTTGTTATTTTTGAATAGCTTCTGATGCTTTCATTTCCCTGAAAGAAGGATAAACACAAGATGCACGAGGCAAAGAAATAATAAGAGATAGCTGGGTTGAAATAACTGGTGGTGAAATTAGCTACCTGTGACCTATGCACTCATTGGGTGAATCAAAAGCCCTGCAAAGACAGGCCATTCTCCATATAGAAGTATTTCGAGTCTTCATCTGATTGCTCACTTGTGAGAAGCTATGTAACAGCAGCATATGTGTGCAATGGTTCGGGGAGTTGAAATTTACTAAGAAGTTCAACCAGATTGCCCAGCAAAAGTCAGTTTCCAGCCAGCCTGATTATACACAGGCCAGTAAATTATTCTTTAATTAAGATGAATTGAATAACCACCAAAGAATTTGTCAGGGGGGCAGGGCCTGAACAAAGCTAGAAATCTTTACCCCATTATAAATAGTAACATCTTCCCTAGGAGAGACCATGATGTGTTCCACAGCATGAACTGGAATTATTGGTTATTCCCTCCAAGTCCTGGGAAATGCAATCCAGTTTTTCATGATTGCAAAGTGCCTCATAACATTCATTATTTTATCTTCACAACAAGCCTGTTGGGCAGCCTGGGGATGTGATTCCCATTTTACACAGGAGGAAACAATCAGAGAGAGATTAAGTAACTCACCCAATGTTCCAGAATGAAAAAGGATAGACAAGTCCAATTTTGAGCTGTGAATTTCTAGCACATCATTTAGCTCATTGCCTTGCTCTCCTAAAATCCCAAAATAAATTTGACTGGTTTGAACGTTTAAAAAGATATCATAATTAGTTAAATTAAAGATGTCTTGATGGACTTGAATGCTATTTCTTACCCGCCCACATCCCCCTGGACATGTTCTGTGAAATTTCTTTTCTCAAGGACAGCGTTGATTTAATTGGAAAGAATCGTGTTCTCGTTTCCTATTTTGGCTACCACAGTACCCCCCGCCATATGCACAGTGGCCATCTGGAAAAATCCATTCCTAACTTCAGGGAGTATTGCATCAGTTTTCCCTGAAACTGTTTACCCGCTGGCACTGCTCTCCATTTTCAGAAGCAGTGTGATTTCTACTTGGGATTACTTGAGATTCTGCCTAATAACCAAAACAAACAGTGGTGCATAAGCCTCCATAGAGAATCTGCACACATATTTAGAGAATAGTCCCCCAGTGCTACTCTATAATTTGTTCCTTTTTTTGCAGTTTTTGTTTTTCTTTTTTTTATAAGAGTTGTTGAATTCAGCTTTTGTCCAATGTATTCATGACTACAAGGCCTTTTTTTTTTCTTTTCTTTTTTCAGATTAAGAAATACTCAAAGGTATAATCAGGTCCTTCCACAGTATTTAATTAGCCATAATTAAAAGACATCTACACAGTGTTTTCCAAGTCTTTTCTTCTATTACATTGCTAATGAATTAAGAAATTAATTGGCATGTGAGTTACAACAGAAAATGTCAATGAGAAAATTTTAACTATCTTATAAAATTATCCTTTTTTTGTGGATCATGTTCTGTCACTGTATTAATTCAACGCCATTCTCAATCACTAAAAGAAAAACAACAACCAAAAAAGCCAACACATAAGAATGGTGGGAGGGGGAGGGCAGGGAAAGGGATAAAGAATGTTCCCATAGACCCATATTCTAGTAAGATTGTTTGAAATAATCAAATTTCCAATCTATGACATTAGATTTTGGAGATTTTTTAAATATCCAAATATCGTAGGGTTAGTAGGGTGAGGACAGAGGATAGCAAGGAGTGTTGGGAAGAAAATGAACTTATTTTCATACCTAGCAATCTCTTTTGCTTTAAAAATATATATGGAAATATTATACATGATTAATTCTAACAATAGTAACAAGGTCCTATGAAGGGCAGTTTAATAAGGAATTTAGAGGGGGCATCTAGGTGGCTCAGTTAGTTAAGCATCTGACTTCGGCTCAGGTCATAATCTAATGGTTCACGGGTTCGAGCCCAGCATCAGGCTCTGTGCTAACAGTTCAGAGCCTGGAGCCTGTCCTGGATTCTGTGTCTCCCTCTCTCTCTGCCCCTCCCCCGCTCGTGCTTTTTCTCTGCCCCTCAAAAACAAATAAATGTAAAAAAAAAATTTTAATTAATTTAAAATAAAAAAAAGAATTTAGAAAATACTACCTTATGCTTACATTTTTAATCTTTCACAAAGCTATTTTCTATGGACATATTTAAATGATATATAAATGATATATAATGATTTTTATTTGAGCAAAACATAGAAATCAAATATAACAAGTATGATAGATTAAGGATATATATGTTTAGCATGTGAAAAGGTTATACAAATCCGTAAGACAATATAAAAATACCAATGCAGATGGGCAAAGAACATGAACAGACAGAATCACACACAATACTGATGGCCAATAAAGATAAAATAGATCAATTTTACTAGTAATCAAGGAAATACAAATCAAAATGAGATAACCCTTAACTTCTGTATCATTATTAAGGATTTCTTAAAAGTATAATACCCAATGTTTGGAAAGGCTAAGGTGAAATAGATATTCTGATCCATAAATGATACATCTTTCTGAAGAGCAATTTAGCTCTCTATAGCAAAAGCTTTAGAAATGAGCACTTGCTTTGACTCAGTAATTTTACTTCTAAGAATTTTTTCTGGAGAAATTTTCAAAGATGAAGTGAAGAACTTATATAGTAAGTTATTTATCATAGCAGCTATCATAGTAAATTGGTAATATGAAAAAAATAGAAATAATGTAAATGCCAACAGTAAAATTTAATATATATATTGATCATCCATTTATTTGAGTATTATGCCAGTAAAATTATTTCTTTAGAATATATAATGACATAGAGAAAGACATGATACAGTATTTTGTGGAAAATAGAATATAAAATTATATTATCTAGATTTAAAAAATAAGCCCATCTAAGTGCATAAAGAGAATACTCTCTATACACTAATATATAGCATAAGAGTATATTAAAATATTAAAATTAATATATATTAAATATTAATTTATTACCTGCATTAATTACATTAAAATATTAACAGAAGTTATATCAGGGTGGTTGAAATTACTAGAGTTTCTCCTCTAATTTTTGTAAAATGCTCTATAGGAAAATGTACTCTTTTATTTTATTTTTTAATTAGTATTTATTTTTGAGAGAGAGAGACAGAGACAGAGACAGAGAGCGAGCGAGCATAAGCAGGGGGCAGGGCAGAGAGAGAGGGAGACTCAAAATCCGAAGCACCCAGACCCCGAGCTGTCAGCACAGAGCCTGATGCGGGGCTCAAACTCACAGACCACAAGATCACGACCTGAGCTACCCAGGTCCCCCAGAAAATGTGCTATTTTAGAATTACAAAATATAAAATCAATTTTATAAACAAGGTCAAGATTAATATATTCCTTTGGAGCAATAAGTATTATAGCAGAAGCATATTTTTTAAACTAGATTTTTGCCACAATTAACTGTAATTGAAAATATTTGTAATATTTAATCTGTGTATCTGAAAACCTTAATGACTCAATATTCAAACCACAGACAGTTTAACATTGTTAAGGAATTCTCTAATAAAAAGACAAATGCCATTATCTACCCCACATAATAAGATAGAGTTTACTATCCAATGGGATTTTATTTGGGGTCCTTAATTCTATGCTAAACAAATTGGAAATCTACTAATTAATGAATCAGAACAATGGCATATATAGAATGATCATAGCAATAAAGATTACTAATCATTTTCATGTATCTTCCTATATTTGACCCTCATATATGTAAACAGGAATAATGCTTTTCCAATGACAGATAACGGAGAAATTTGTTAGAACACATGAATGGACTTTTCCATGGTCCCTTGGCAAGTCAGTGTTGAAACCAGATTTTTTACTTTGTACCCCTGAATTCTAACACTGAACCAAAGTCCAGAGCTTGTGCCTATGTTCCATGCTAGCACCCTAAAATAACCACTCTTATACACTCAAGTGATTGCACCAAAAATATTTGCTCTTAAAGTATAACATCTGTAACTGGCGAGTTTGATAACACACTTCTATTCAACAGCCTTGGAGACACAGTCATGAGCCTGGAGAGGGTCCAGATTTCCACTAGATGGCGTTTAGTCTGTTCCTCCTCTTACAAATAGGTTTCAGAGAATTTATTTGCAGCTATTTGCCACATTTTAAAAATGTAATTTAAGAAATATCTTAACAGATATTACATTCACATTGTTTTAAAAGCCAGTTAATTCAAGGTCTTGAATTACCACTACCTTTTTGAATTTTTAAATGATACAGCTGCTTTCGTTTCTTACTCAAAACTATAATGACCTCCAAGTTCCCTATTGGGGACGAAAGAAGATATTACTGTCCCCACCCCCATACCTTTGACCCCACATTTCCTTTTCCAGCTCCCATAACTGCCATCTGTATGGCATGATCAAAGTTGGTACTATTTATAATTTGTCAAGTTTTCTTCACAAGATGATTTCAAACGTTGAAACATAACTGACAACATTTGCTTTCTACCAACAACCACATCATTTACTATAATCACATTTCCTTTCCTATACAACTAGTGTATGTTTGTTTTAACTTGGAGTTTCCCATTTCATTTTCTTCCCATTTTTCTTTTATTTCATAAAATTGGTGGACTTTTCTTCTAATACTTCCGTGGATTTTTTTAAATTATAATTATTTTTCACTTCCAAGAGCTCTTTCAAGTTTTCTGATTTTACTTTTTATGCTGTTCTTTTACTAATAAAGTTTTTTTCTCCTCAAATGTACTTGAGAATTTAATTTTATTTTGAAAGTTCTCACCATTCCCCAAAAGAGTACTGTTTTCTCAATGTATTTTTTCCTTTCCTTCCTATCTTTCTTTCAATCCTCGCAACCTCCCTCTTCTTTCTTTTTCATTTTCTGGGTACTGCAGCTCACAGGATGCCAGACTCCTACGTGAATCACTCTGAGTTCCACAGGGAGATGGGGCTCCACTTTCACCCAGGTTTTTACTGGCCTCCTTCCCTTCCCAGTTTCACTTCCCCACAAGAGTTCCCAAATAAGCTACTTGCATCTGAACAGTGAATTTTCTAAAGTGTGTCAGATCTTTAACTGCCCTTTCATATTAACTGAAAAGCAGTTGAACAAATGATGATAAGGCATTCATTTTGTTGGAAGATTCCTACTTAACCAAATTTAGACAGTTTACTCTTGAGATTAATACCTTTACGACCTGACCTGTCATAGTGTCTAGTTCCTAAGACACTGCCAATACACTCCCAAGGCAGTTTTTATTTTCCTATTTCTTTAAAGAAAAATTGTACTACTTAAAAAAAATTGCTGTTGACTTTAAATTTGCCTGGAGGTGGGGTGCGGGGCGTGGGTGCTCTGTCAGTTGAGCATTCGACTATGCAGTTTGCGAGTTCAAGCCCCACATCAGGCACACTGCTGTCAGTGCATACCCCACTTCAGATCCTCTGTCCCCCTCTCTCTGCTCCCCCCCCCGCTTACTCTCTCTCTCTCTCAAAAATTATATATACATACATATATACATATATATATATATGTGTGTGTGTATATATATATATGTATATATGTGTATATATGTATTTAATGTCTTGACCTCTGCACTGTTACAGACTTGGATTGGGGGTGGGGGTGGTAAAGGGGATGAAATTGAGTTGAAGACCACCTTGTTATACCCTCTCCCTCCCTATCACCTCTGCTTTACCTAAGAGCTGAATTACTTTGGGGTCCTGAAAGGGATAGCAACTGGTTGGCTATAACCCCTTACTGCCTAATTTCAGAAATAGCTTTTTTTTTCCCACTCCACTTTAAAGCTCAATTATTCTCCTTCATCAAGATAATTGTTAAAATTTTGCTACTGGTGATGGTTCCCCTATTCTCTTCATTATTGTAGACTTATACTTTTTAAAAATTAATTGCTTTATAGGCAATTTAAAGATGGTGTCTTGAAGAAAAGGAAACAAACATGCATGATCAGAGTCCCACATTAAATGGAAACCAGCTGTTTTCTTTTTTCAAATAAAGTTATTACCAGTGAAATTTATTTTATATCTTACATAACTATGAACTATTAACATAAGATCCCATTTACAACTAAAGGATTATAAAGTATATACAATTTTGGTGCAGAAGTCACCTGACTTAATTTTGATGGGCATTACTTTTTAATTAAATGTCTATTATATCCCAAGTGTCATTATAATTTTTTGTCTTTATTCAGAATTGGAAAGCCATTTGATACTCATTCTAAAAACTTTTGAATCCTAATAACTCATTAATGGGATCCAGATGTAAGCTAATTGGACTATCAGAGATTGTGGTGATCAGTTCTATTTGTACTTTTGGGCTCTCTGTGGCTCTGCTAAAATATTTAGATATTGCAATTTACTCCTTTTATGCAGTAAGAATTTAATTCATCCTCATGTGATCTAACTCCTCTTTATGGAGCTGCTCTCTGTTAGTTCTAGTTGTCTCTTGAGAAAATGGTATTAGTTATAGTGTCTCTTCCATATCCTATCCTTTAATATATCCTTCCAGCTAAACAGATAAGGTACTTTGTTGGTTCGGATATTTTTTTTCTCCCCTATTTAAAAGGAGCCTTTATGTAGCAAATTAATTGACTCCTACTTTCCCTTCTCACAGTTTTGGGAAGGGCTGTTTAATGTAATGTAAATACTGAAAGAGAGGCTAATCCTACTTGGGACTTTACTGACCCTCCTGGACACATTCCAACGGCTCCTCTAGTCTGTAGGAACCCCATCCACAACCGTTTAACATTGCACCCACAGACAGAAGTGTATTTCCTGGCATGTATTCATTCCCTAATAGATCATAACTGAATACATGAATGAATCCTACAATAGCTCTACCCATTGGCCCATGTAGTAGGCAGAATAATGGCTCCTCCAAAGATGTCCACATCCTAATTCCCCAAATCTATAAATATGTTTCCTTACATGGCAAAAGGTGCTTTACAAATGTAATTAAGATCATTGGCCTTGAGATGGGGAGAATGCCCTGGATTATTCAAGTGGACCCAATCTAATCACATCAGTCCTTAAAAGCAGAGAATTTTTCCCAGCTAAGGTCAGAGAGATGCAATCTTGCTGACCTTCAAGATGGAGGAAGGGGCCATGAGCTGAGGAATTCAGGTGACCTCTAGAAGGCAAAGACCTGAAAAGGGAAAGACCTGGACTATCCCCTAAGGCCTGAGAAAGAAATGCAGCATAGCTGACATCTTGATTCTAGTTCAGCATGATAGACTTCTAACCTACAGAATGGAATTTAATACAGTTGTGTGGTTGTAAGCCACTAAGCTGATTGTAATTTATTACAGCATTGATAGAAAATACTATACCTTTGGCCTCTATGCCTGAAAGAGCCTCACTTTTGTTTCTGCTTGTTGAAAAGTCTCTCCAACCTTCAGAACCCATCTTAAATGTTACTTCCACATGAACACTTTCCTGTCTCTCCCTGCCTAGATGAATTTGTCTTCCCTTTCCATAAATTGTTATTGCCTATTTTGATGTTTCTTTTGTGTCTATTGTCTCTTTTTTGCATTTTAAGTCCAGAAGCCAACAAGCTTTATTGTAAGACCTTCAAGGGTAAGAATCCTGTCTTACTTTTTACCCACCAATATAACACTTTAAACCCAAGTAAACACTAGTTAAAGCAATCAGGAAATAAAAATTTATAACTACACTTCTATGAACTGAATTCTGCCCCCCCCAATTTATGTTAAAACCTTAACTCCCGTTGTGACTATATTTAGAGAGAGTCATTAGGAGGTAATTAAAGTTAAATGAGGTCAGAAACCTCAAATGGGGTCAAATGTGGTCCTAATCTGATAGGACTATGGCTTTATAAGAATAAGAAGAGGGAGAGATTTCTGTCTACCATATGAGAACACTACTAGAAACCAGGAAGAGAAGCCTCACCAGAAATGGAATCAGCAGGCACTTTGATCTCAGACTTCCCAGTCCTAGAAACACATTTCTGTTGTTTACGCCACCCAGTCTACACAGTATTTTGACACGGCAGCCCAAACAGACTACTACACACACCTGAAAAAAGTTATCACAATACATTTCTTCATAAAAGGTATATAATCTCATGAAATCCTGCATTATTTAGAAGTGTAAGGATGTTGAATTGGATGAAATAAAAGGTATCTATATCTATATCTATATCTATATCTATATCTATGTTTTTGGCCTTGCCTCCAGGGGGGTGATAAACTTAATCCTTATCCTTGCCATTTGTGTCTCTCTTTTTCGGGACCTATTATTTACAAATTATCCCTCTTTCACAAACGGGCCATCTATTTTACTTGATCGTATTTGATTATAGTCTTGATCTCACTTGATTAGAGTTTCAGGTAATGCACATGAGAGGGATTTAAGTGAGTTTTTTTTTTTCTATTTACAACAAGTTAGCTGGGAAGCAACTGTACTGCTACCTGTTCAATCAAAAACAGGTCAGTAGATCTTTTGTTTTCCATGTTTACTCTACCTTCATGGTAGCCCTACTATTCTGATGTGCTAAGAGTCATCTGCATTTCAAAATCACTTACTAGCACTTTCTAAAAATTATTCTGTCAGTGTGGCAGGTGCTTGCTGATGAATAATAGGGATTTTGGTACAAACCAAAGACCAGTGCTATCAGGTCAAAATATGGAATTCAAGAGGAGATGCATTAAATCCAATACCAGGAATTTCAAATCTAAGAGCTGTCAAAAGCAGTAGTTTCCCCAATACAACAGTGATATGGCACAAGAAGAATGTATAATGTGAATGTAACTGAAAACTATATCATTTGTGACTTTATGTATCAAGGTTGGCATGATGAATTATAGCTAGAAGTAAAATGATCACATAAACTACAGTATCTAAGTGAAATATGTGCTAGAAAGTTTCTCCTGAAACATCAGTGGTTTTCAAGGATGATCCCTTATAGAATCCACTGAAACTCTGGTGATTTTCAAGGTTGAATGCTGATAGAATCTAACTGAAAGGAGTGGACAAAGGCAACAAAGCTCTATGGGAAAAGGAAGCTGGCATCTTGGTCATTTAGCTCTGTTAGATAAAAGATTGATCCACAGCTATAAACAGGAGAAACCTTAGAACTGTCCCAATACCAATGGTAACATTTTTGAAATGAATGTCATTTTGGTCAAACAAGTGAGTCCTTCAAGGTCGAGGAGAACCAACAATGTCTCTCCAATCATTATACACATTAGACCTTTCACCTGACCTTCACACTTTACTTCCTTCATCTTGCAATTCAATCAATCAAGCCTTCCCAATCAAGAACATCCAACATTATGCAAACCAAGCTAATGTGTTTGTGAACAGATTATTAGGTGATGCCTAAGGTGCGAAATAATAGTCTTGAATAACATTTCTGAAAATGTACAAAGTATGATTCATTTCTCCATTAGACCATTATCAGAATGGAGAATCTCCTCATCATTGTATTTCATGGTATTTTTAGTGCGAGAATTATATACAAACACTCGTAACATGGCAGAGAAAATTCTCACTAGTGATGTTCTTCAGATGTAGGACATGAGTTGAACAGAGTTCAACATGATAAGTAGCCAAATCTGTTATTCATTCATTCATTCATTCATTCATTCACTCATTCATTCAAATATTCAACGTAGAATTCTGGAAAGCTACTTTGAGACCAGTAAAGGTTGCTATTGATGGTTGTGTTGAGCCACATACTTCTTCATAAAGGACCTATTTATTGGGGAAATTACAGTTTATAGAAAAAAAACTATCAAATACAATAGTATCATCTTTAGTTCTCTTGGGAAGTGGTCATCCAATCTTGCCTTAAAACCTTCCAGAAAGCTCTGGAGACAAATTCTCAGATGTAAGAAATCTGCCCCCTAATATTATTTCTGGCAGCCACCATGCCATATGCCGGTCACATGGCATGCTCGGTTCAGTTCAACTTGAAGGACTGCCATTCTGCCAGAAGTAGTCTGCAGGAAGACAGCAGGGTGTTGGTACAGCAAATATCTTTGGCTGTGGGTTTTATTTATCAGTGAGAACTGATTGATGGTTCAGCCCATATACACACACTCAGGCTAATGGCTTCATCTTTACAGCTCTAAATGTAATGCCATGTTAATTTGGATAAACGGTTGTTAAGGTTCATATCAGAGGTTTATTTTTTTCTGTAATCATTTACTTAACATCTTAATTTTTCCCTCTCAAGCCTTCCAATTTAAATTGCTTAAAGATAATCTCTGTGTGAATTCCAGAAAGCATCTGTGTTGTGTCAAGTGTAGGCAAAAGAAACATAATAGTATCAACTTCTATACGTAATATTTTTCTTCTTTCTTGACACCATTTAATATAACACAGTGAAACAGGATATTTGAACATCAGGCAAATTTCTGTATTTTTAAACCTCTCTTTCCATTTATTCTAGACCATTTTATCTTGGTCTAGATAGATATATAGATAGATTAACCTACATATTTAATGGATAGTATTTTTACAACTAAACCCCACCCCACCCCCCACTTCGGAATATTCAGCAGCAAAGAAGCTACATTTTGCCAAAAAAGATAGTGTTATAAGAGGAAATCATGATACTTTTTTGCAATCCCAGCAATGGGATGGTAAGTGCCTGTAGCACTTTACCTAGAAATCTTTCATTAGGTCAAGAGCATGCAATCTAGTGATGAGAAAAGGAGGGCTGGATCCTGTAAATACATACACACATCTGAAAACTCGCAGTCGCTTTTTTGGTGGAGATGTGTTATTCCAAAATTGGCATAATCACAGTTTCCACCTCGTTTATGACCAGCATAAAAAATTGCATAAAATATCATGCACAGCTGTAGTCAGAAGGAAGATTCAATTTGGGCTTTGTGTAGACTTGACTTGCTGCCAGTGCAGTTATATACATCATCCAGGGCTGCATTTAAAAGGATAAAATACAGTTTTAATTCTTACGGCAAATTTATTTTGTTAAAGAAAGATAAAAATGTTAAAATAGATCATAAAGAGCATTAAGTCCCTCCCTGCCCCCTGCCCAGTCCATCTTTTGTTAATATAATGTTAAAGGGTTAGCAAAAGATGGGAAAGCCATAAAATTAAAGGTTAAGACTGCAGTTCTATCTATCCACAGAATGAGAAGTTATCTGGTATGATTGCATGCTCCTTTTTGCTACTCAGACAGCCTTGTTGGGAATATTATACGTGAACAACCTCAAACATCCCTGCTGGTTTCTTTGAGAAATCTCAAAGGCCAAAGTGATAGAGAACAGCATGGGTAAGCTACTGAGGAATAACAATGTTTTCATCTGAAACCCAAAAGCACAAGGTAGCATGCAGTTTTACAAGGAGATTTTCTCCACACCTATGGAGGAGAGGGCTGAGTACCACTGCATCACAGCATCTTTAAACTCTCAAGAGCCTTAAAGAACCAGCTGCTTCATTTCCAATTGGGGTGCACAGAAAATAAGTGAGTTGGTAAATGCCACATGGCTGGTCATTGACCGAATCAGAACCAGACCGCTATTCTCTGTTATTTGAATACAGTGTTCTTTCTACCTCTTAACACTGCTTCGCATTATGCTGCTTCAGGAAGAGCTTGGTCCCTCAAGGAATGAGTGAGAATGTCCACTGGGAGACAGAGGGAAAAACTTTTTGCTTCTTATCTGGTGGTGTGCTGGAGCCAATCTGAACACTCTTGAGAGTTGACTGTTCTCATTTCTTCCTGACACACATTAGTGATTTCATGTTGGTAGCTTTAAATGAGCCATGGTGGGAGTATTTACACCACAGAAATGGGCAAATGCTGGAAATAAGCATTCTTCTTTTCCCTGGAGCTGATTGTTAAACATGTATCAGCACATCACTCCACTTACCACAAAGCCCCAGGAGTTAGTACATCAAGGATCAAGTGTAATCCTGTTCTCACCTATCAACACTCATTTCCTCTCTCACAGTCTCCAATTACCAACTCTTAGTCATTTCCAGCACAGTTTGTGAGGAGCTGCCATGAGGCTCCTTCAAGACTATACAGATCTTTACAGTAACCTGTTTCTGGGGGCTGGAGCTCTACCAAGACACCTGAAGTCAGGAGATACTAGAACATGCAGTTTTGTGACTAACTTATAGAAAACTAGTATGTCAATAGTTGTTGGAACTTCAGGTTCTAAAGACTTATTTCTTTTAATCTGAAAGTCTGTTGGCAGGACAAACAGGTTCTTGAATTTAAGAAAAGAAGCTGAGGAATAACTGCATAGAGAGCTGACTCAGCTTCCACCAAAAGGATATTTCTTACCAACAAGAGGCAAGAAAATATAGTTTCTAAGAGCTTTGTAGGCAGGTAGACTTACGTTTGATCCCAGCTCTGACACCTGTGAGCTCTGTGACCTTGTACCAGTTAGTGACCTCCCCAAGCCTCACTTTCATGACATATAAAATGTAAATAAAAATAAATATTTACCTCTAACTATCTACCTAATAACCTTAAGGTTTTTGCATGGATTAAATGAGATGAAATGAGCTAAAATCCATTCCTATTTGCATACCCCCAAATTTTGCTTTGACAATTCTCTCTCTCTCTCTCTCTCTCTCTCTCTCTCTCTTCTCTCTCTCTCTTCTCCACTCAGGGTTTTATTTCCCACCATTCCAGTGACCTCTGTTTATCTTATCTAAGGTTACCAGTGACCTCCATATTACTAAATCCATTGGTCAAGTGTTTGCTCTCTTCTTACTTGACTTAGCATACTTAGCACTTACTTAGCTAATCAACCCCTCCTCCCCAATATACTTTCTTCACTTGGTTTTCAGTACCCCAGCCTCTCAGAACTTTCCTCCTCCATGTGGACACTACCAACTCCAGTGGTCCTAGGAAACATGAAGGAGAGTTACATTATGCTATGATGGATTATAATAGGGACATTGAACCCTAGTGAGGGATATGGAGATGCTGCAAATGATAATGAGTAGGAAATGTTCAGACTAGCGTTTTTCAATTTTGGCTGCACATGTGAATCCCTGGGGAGCTTTTGGAACTCATAATGTCCTAGCCACACAAAGGAACTCAAAATCTCTTGGGGTGAGACCCAGGCATTATTATTGTTTAAGTTTCCCCAGGTGATTACAATGTTCAACCAATGCTGAGAAACACTTATCTAGATGAAGGAGAAGTAGAGGCAGGTGCCAAGGAGAGGAAGAAGTTTATATAAAGGCTCCATAGTGGATTTAGTAAGTAAATGAATGCACAAGACTGAGAAACGTTAGTGACACTGAAGCAGAGAAAGGAGAATGTAACATTTGTACACCAATGACAAACAAAACACAATATTATTTAAAAGATACAATAAAAGGTGTATTTATAAAATAATACTTATATTTGGAGAAAATAGAGATGATTTTGATTCATGATAAAGTATATAAAGATAGATATTAAGAGTAATAGTGCTGTGTATCCATTGATAGGAAAATTGGAGTCAGATTGGCTGGATTGGAATATCTTTGACCTTGGGCAAAGTGCCTCAGCTTCCTCATCTGTAATATGTATATAACAGTAAACTTATCTCGTAAGTCTCTTGAAGGATTTAGATAATTCATAGATGACTCTTGGGACAGCACTTGACACATAGTAAACACACATTGATGATGATGATGATGATGATGAAGACTTTTGAAAAAGTTGAGAGAAGTTGGCCCGTATTTGGGTTCTCAGTTTTCAGAGACCCATAATAGATACTGAGCCAAGTTTTCTTCCTCCAACCAGAAGTAGCACAAGGAACACTGTGAATCATGAAAAACTTCCCTCTGATTGGTGTGTTCATTCTCCTTTATAGCATTTCCCCCTTCTCTGTCCTTCAAGACCAGAGTTTTTCTATTTGCAAATACCTCCCAATAGAAAATAATCTGATAGCAGTACCATTACTGGGATTACTTTTTTCAGTAGAACTCTATCGTCAAATTTTATCTGAAACTGTAGAATGAACAGCTTTATCCTCAAAGGAATGTTAGCAATCAGCAAATTAAGTGAGCTAATGTAGATGAAATCACTTTTAATTTATAAATTACAATGCAAATATTAACCTTGACATTGGATAACTTACTTCTACAAAGCCCTTGAGTTGCTTAGAGGAAGGATCCTACTTTATTTGCCACATGCTTAGCAAAAAGCATGTTGGATGTTACAGGAAGTCCAACATTCCTCACTAGTAGCACCTTAAACCAGGCTTAAAGGAAAAAAAAACTTGACTGCAGTGAAGTGTGATGAGCATTGTACCAAAAAGCAGGTTTGCAAGTTGCTTGTGAAAGTTTCTGTTCTTTTGAAAAGCCTTAACATGAAAATCATGCTGATTTATTCAAAATCTGTGTGATTAGGAAGCAAAGGGAAGAGAGGAAACACAGGTATACTTGTGTCTCTAGAATCACAAACTTGTCCACCGTCAGATCCTGTCCTTCCACTTGGGATTTCCACTACCTACCAATGTGTTGCTTGTCCCAAGACACATTTATGGAGCACCCACTACGTGGCAAGTACCTTCCATGGCACTGGAGATATAGGATGAGTAAGACTTACCGAAAGGCATGCAAGAGTATGGCATGCAGGCCACTTAAGTCAATAGATCAGTTTGACATAACAGAGAAATTGCAAAGATGGAAGCAGGCACAGGGTGCCTCCACCATCTGAAAGGACAGGACCACTCTCAGCCCCCATTGAAAACCATTACAACACAAGTGCGTCTTACAAGGTAACAGCCTAGCCAGGGAAAGAATGTTCAAGATAAAAGACAAAATCAAACCAAACCATGAAGTGTCTGCAGTAGCATGCTGGTTACATTATTTCCCAAGCAGTAGGTCCCCCTCAGAATACTGTGGTCTTTAATTAGAGAAGCCTTTCCTTTCCTTTCCAGAGGTGGCACATCATTTCTCTCCACCATCTGAAACGACAGTCTCGTTTTCTCACTCCTGCTCCCCTCACCGTGCATGCCCAGTTGTGTGTATGCGCACACCCAAACACAGGCCTTCCAGAGTTGCTTGCATGACCGAATGATGCTTTTGCCCCAAAAAGGAAATGGTCTAGAAATGCAAAAAAAATGTAGATGTGCAAAGATGCACATTGTAATTATCTACATATTTTAAATAATACCAAGAAGAATTAAGAGCATTATGGTATATCCACAAAATGAAAAACCCTAAAGCTACTAAAAACACAAATTTTAAGACTATTTAATGGAATGAGAAAATTCTCCAGATATAATGCTTGCTTCTGTTTCGTGTGTATGTGTGAGTGTATGTATGTATGCATACATGTATATATTGGTATATGTACATATTTATATTATACATATTATATATATTCATCATATATTATTGTATATATACATTCATATATACAAATATATATGTACATATTTGTACTTCTCAAATTTTCTGCTTTGTTCATGGGCTTATGTAAACATAAAAGGTGAGTATGCATGGATGCATATGTATATATGTGTATGTATGTTTGTGCATTCATGTATGTATACATGCATATTCATCATTTATGTTTACATAAGCCTGTGCTCAAAGTAGAAAATTTGAGAAATGCAAATAAACAACTAAATACTTAAGTGAATTTCATATATAATCTCAACAGTCAGAGATAATCATCGCTAACATTTAGGCATATATTTTTCCAGGCCATTCCCCATACACACTTGCTTTTTTAATTTTTTTTTAACATTTATTTATTTTTGAGAGACAGAGAAAGGCAGAGCATGAGCAGGAGGGAGGGAGAGAGGGAGAGGGAGAGGGAGAGGGAGAGGGAGAGGGAGAGGGAGAGGGAGAGGGAGAGGGGGAGAGAGAGAGAGAGAGAAAGAGAGAAAGAGACCGAATCCGAAGGAGGCGCCAGGCTCTGAGCTATTTGTTAACACAAAGCTGGACGCGGGTCCCAACTCACAAACTGCAGGACCATGACCTGAGCCGAAGCGCTCACCTAACTGAGCCACCCAGGCACCCCTACACTTGCTTTTTTAAAAAGTAAATTGGAACACTGAGGTGTCACGCATTATGCTCATTCCATGCAATGCCATATCAAGAACAATTCTCGGGGCGCCTGGGTGGCTCAGTCGGTTAAGCGTCCGACTTCAGCTCAGGTCACCATCTCGCGGTCCGCGAGTTGAGCCCCGCGTCGGACTCTGGGCTGATGGCTCAGAGCCTGGAGCCTGCTTCCGATTCTGTGTCTCCCTCTCTCTCTGCCCCTCCCCCGTTCATGCTGTGTCTCTCTCTGTCTCAAAAATAAATAAACGTTAAAAAAAAATTTAAAAAAAAAAGAATAATTCTCTATATTACTAATTATTCTTTGTAAATCTTGCTATCAATTCAGTGTAACACTCCATCTTTTGAATGACGTATAACTTATTTAGCAGTTTCCTTATTGTAGACAGTAATGATTGTTGTCCTCTTGTTGTTATAAATGACTCTTCGGTGAGCTTCCTTGACCATAAGTCTTTGTTCATACATTCCCTTATTTCCTGAAACTGGCTACATAGAAGTAAAATTACCAGGTCAAAAGGTAAATGATTTTTAATGCTCTTGAAATATATTCCCTAAATTGCATTCCGGAAAGGTTATACTGGCTAATACTCTCACCAACAATGTACCACAGCACTCTTAACTCTCTGTCTCCAGTGTTATCTTTTAACAGCATTGCAAATTTGATTCACGAAAAACTGGATCTCTTTTTGATGCTATATTATATTAAAGAAAACAAAGTATACAAAACAGTATATGCAAGGATCTCATCAATGTAAAATTACGCCTAGGAAGAAAATGAGTGGAAGGAAATACATGAAAATGTTTAGCAATTGGTGGTAGAATAATAGGTTGCTGCCCTTTTCATATAACAGTATAACAATATATGGATTAATTATTTAAAAGCGACCATGTTTCAGGAAACATGGTAATTTACATGCAATCTCTCATTTAATCCTCAAAACCCTACAAAGCTTTATTGTGCCATTTATAGAAGAGCATGTAAGCCTAGAAAAAGAGACAGATTTAAACCCAAGCTTAACTAATTCCAGAGTTCCTGCTTTTTCTTCTTTCTTCTCTACTTCCCCATAGCTTTGCTCTTTTGCCAAAGAATATATGTTCTTTTTAAAATCACAAAAGCAACAAAAGTTGTTTTTACATAAATAAAAGGGATCCTTATTAAAACTGTTGCAAATAAAATTTGACCAGCTTCCCCAGAAAAGCAGCTCATTGTCCAGCTCAAGGAAGTATGACCGTGAGATACTTTGGATGCCCCACAATAACCACGAGTTGTCCATATGCAAGGGATCATCAGCATCACCGCTTGGAGCATCAGTTCTGACACTCCTGAAACCACACTACATGGGTTGCTACTTATCCCTGTAGATATTAACTGGGCCATGACTGCTAGCAGTCACTCTGCCCATGTAGGGACATAGACAGAGTCAGAATCCAAGCTCTTGCCCTTCCTGCATCAATAGGATTATACTTTCTCTGTATTGATATTGATTTTAGTAATTTTTAAGAAGGTAGCAGATAGGAAGTGAGGATACACACATGATGTTTTCTCCTGTTTAAAAATGACAAGCTTACTTCTGTTTTTATTAAAGTCCAGAGAACAGCTAGAAAATTTGCATACAATACTTTCAATATGTATTGCCAATACTAAAACAGACAAACACATAATCAAAAAGAAAACACATACTATATCTGCAAAGGAGTATTCTAACTTGTTTTTTAAATATACACTTGGACAAATTTTAATTTTTTTAATGTTTATCTAGTTTTGAGAGACAGAGCACAAGTAGGGGAGGGGCATAGAGAGAGGGAGACACAGAATCCAAAGCAGGCTCCAGGCTCTGAGCTGTCAGCACAGAGCCCGACACAGGGGTCGAACTCACGAACTGTGAGATCACGACCTGAGCTGAAGTCTGAGGCTTAACCGACAGAGACACCCAGATGTCCCTACATTTGGGCAAATTTTAAAAACACACTACTTAATGACCATTTAAGCTTTGATAATACATGCTTGCACATAGATGAATATAATAGCTATTTTATACAATAAGAAGCTATTTTTGAAACTGTTATTTCTGTTTTGGGTTTTATTAAATCTTGATATGTTAAATATATTGAAGACACAATGCACCGAACAATAAGGAATTAAAAAATAAGAAACAAATAAAGAATATTTGCATGCGAGTGAAAAGTCCCAAAGTCAACTTTTTTAATATTCAAAGAACATGGTGATCATACATGTAATGCATTCAGATGCATCATCATACATTATATCAATACAGAAATAAGCATTAACAAGCCAGACTTTGTTAGTAAACTTCCAGGTGAATATATATTCTGTTGACTTCTGTCAGCAGAGAACTAACTTGATTCTATCGTTGCGTAGTGACTTGTTTCTAAGGCTGCAGTGCCAATATCTGAGCCATACTCCCCTGACCCCATGCCATCTCCTCAATTCATTATGACCCCAGTTGTCTGATCATTGCTTGATCCCTGTGACAACATGAGTCAATGTACAGAAGCCTTTGGGGGATTCACATTCTTGAGAGAAGTGCCAAGTTACCCATTCCTGGTTTTACGAGAGCCAGTAAAAGTCTGCCAATATAGTAAAGTTTTGCTTTTCCCCTCTTCCCCTAAAATGTCCAAATATTTATAATGGTTTCAAAAAAATGTGAGGATTCCTTATTAGAAAAGGCAAGTATTGGGGTGCCTGGGTGGCTCAGTTCATTGGGTGTCCAACTCTTGATTTCATCTCAGGTCATGATCCTAGGATCATGGGATTGAGCCCTGCATCAAGTCCCATGTCTAGCCCCATGTTTGAATGGGGAGGCTGCTTGGGGTCTCTCTCTCTTACCTTCTCTGCCCCTCTCCCCTGCTCACACTCTCACTCTCTCTCCCTCTAAAAAATAAAAAATAAAGAAAAGGCAAGCATTTTAGAAGTCTTAATGTCTATACTTTTTCTAATTGAGCAACCGAGATTTATTTTTGAAGATGCAAAGAGAAATTATTTGAGATGCCAAAGAGAAATTAATATGAAATTACTCAAGTCTTTAAAAGACTCAAGTTTTGCCAAATTGTCTGCTTTTACTGGTAATAGTTACTTCCTGGGCTTAGCTATAAGTAATGAAGGGAAGCATGGTGGATAGAATGACCTAAGGATAACTTGGGCAGGAAAATTAAGAAATTCATATCTCATTTATCCATAAGCTTAAAGAAATTATTATTTATTCATTACACAAGAACAAAGACAAAAAAGAAAATTTCAAATACACTGAACCCCGCCATATCCTGTCATACAGAGCAATTTTTAAAAAGCATATTGTCATAATATATACTTTGTCATCTAACAGTAAAAAAAACTCATATTGTAGCAGGCTTCTTGCACAGAGAGTTGTGACATTGAGGCTTTTCTTTCTAGGAAGAAACTTTATTCGTGCCAGCATGGCTCAATTGGGTTCACACCCAAAGAATTGAGCCTGGAACACCACGTGGCAGTTTTTTGATACATCTTCTATTTCTTTGTCCCCCATATATGGTAACACACAAACATGCAGTCCCATTAGGTGGTCTCATGTTACAAGATCATGGGGGATGTTGTCATGTACAAGTATAGGCAGGTTGCCTTGAGGTTTTTGTTTGTTTTTGTTTTGTTTGTTTGTTTTTCCCCTTCCTTAGGGAGGAGACCCTACCACAATCTTACATTTGTCCCCTTTGATTGTGTGTCATGCACATCTCAGTTTTCCGGTTCTGTCCATTCAAGTTATTCTTAGTTTTTAAATGTCGATGTGCAAGCACATAAAATGTTCTTTTATGAGAAAGAACAATATCTTAGTTTTTAAAGATGACCCAGCCTGGTTCTGGTCATTCTTTTTCCAAGAGTTCCTACCTTCCATAAAATTCTTAGATCTCAGCCAAGTTCTGAGAATTTCCCCCCTAGGTCTTTTTCTCTCATAGGAATCTAGATTTTCTCGTACATAAAAATGAAAAAATTAAGCTAGAAGGACTCCCTGGATTTTTTTTTTTTTTGGCAATAAAATGAAAACTGACCCAGTTCTAATCCTAACCTACTCTGTAATCATTCCACAAGTATTCAGTAAGCGTTGCCATGTGCCAGATACCGTGCTAGGTACTGAGGACACGAGGTGGGCAGAAGCACAGGGTCCCTTCGCTGCACCTGTCTCATCCTCTCATGAGGGCAATACTCGTTTTGCATTGGTGCCTTGTTACTGCCATTTCTCATGCCCTGATCTCTTCAAGTGAAAGATGCCACTTTTTACAGCTGATTTAAAAGAACCAGGCCATTTGACCATCAAGCTAAATATATTGTAGACAATTATCATATAATCTTGGCTCAAACAAAGGTTAGAGGAACACAAAAAGATTTCATTTTCATTTCTTCACTGACAGCTTCAGAGCCAAGGGCACTTCAGCTGACTTTATGGCTTTTTCGAAATGCCAAGTACAAGAGAGGTCCACACACTTATTGAGTGGTTTGTGTTTAGAAAAGCCTGGAGGCAAGGGCGGTGGGGGGGAGGGGCATTTTTTTTTTAATTTTAAATAAATAATGAGCTGATTAGCTCCTCAAATATTCTTTTTACACTAGCTAAAAAAGTATTTCATTCTCCCCAGACTGTTTTCTTGGCAGTTAAGAATCTGGGATTCTTAACCATCTTGAGGTCAGAGATACCTTTAGAATCAGAGGAAGGCAATAAACCTAGGATCTGAAGCAGGTAGAAAATATGTATGTGTAATAGGTGCACAGATACAAAATTTTGCATATAGTCCTAGGAAATCCATGGACCCCAAATTAAGCAACTCCTAGCAGAGTATTCAAAAGATTGCATTTCATAAAGTGTGCTCTATAAAAATTAGTATTACTATTACTTGGTGAGGAAAATGTTTCCATAGTGAATGAGGGTGGGGAATTCTGGGCTTAAAAATTATTTTTCACAACGATCTTTATAAATTCTTCAGTATATTCATGTATATGGCTCCTCCCTAAAAAGATGGTGTGGATGTAGCAGTTCCCTAAGTACCCTGGGCACGGACCCCTCTGCTCTCAACAGCCACACAAGAATTGCTTTTCCCCGGAAACACTCCTAGCATTCATTCATTACAAATGTTCCTACCGCACTCCTGGATCCATCAACTGAATCTGACTGAAGAAGATCATCTGCTATGACAGAAGTCAGTCGATAATGTTAAGATTACTAGTAAATGATTGTTGAGACACAGGCATTAAAAAAAAATGTCCACTTATTTTGGTGGAACTTTTCACCTTTTATTTAAATCTTTGGCCTCTAGAGGAGGCTAGGTGGCTCAGTTGGTTAAGCGACCAGATCATGATCTACAGTTCATGGGTTTGAGTTCACATCTGGCTCTGTGCTAACAGCTCAGAACCTGGACCCTGCTTTGGATTCTGTGTCTCCCTCTCTCTCTGCCCCTCCCCTGCTCATGCTCTGTCGGTCTCTCAAAAATGAATACAAATGTTAAAAAAAAAAAAAGATTTAAACCTTTGGCCTCGTAAGTGCCATGTGAAGGGAGTTAATAGCAAACTTCTAAGCCTGTCTCTGCTTTAGTTTCCTCACATGTTAAACATGGATAAAAGTAGTATCCACCAGTGCCATTACTGTGAGAATTAAATGTATTAATATATACATAAGGCACTTTGACTAGTATCCAGCACAGAAGTGCCCAATCAATATTAGTTATACTTTTATTTTCTGTAATTACTTTAATATATTTTGTTGCTTAAGTATCACTTGATTAGCTCAGAATATTTTATATAGCCACAGAAAGAAATATTAATATTTTCAAAAGCAGATGATCGCTACTTTGTCTCAGAATATCTGAATGTAAATTGAAACATTTCAGGGAAAAAAGTCAGACACTTGGAAAAAGAACCATTTCTTATCCAGAGAACTGAATACATTTTTGTTTTGTTTTATTCAGATACACAGAGCTACACCAACACTTAGAAACTTGGTTAAAGAGGGATGCCTGGGTAGCTCAGTCGATTAAGCATCCAACTTCAGCTCAGGTCATGATCTCATGATTCGTGGGTTCGAGCCCCGTGTAGGGGTCTGTGCTGACAGCTCAGAGCCTGGAGCCTGCTTTAGGTTCTGTGTCTCTTTCTTTCTTCCCCTCCCCCACTCATGCTCGTTCGCTCGCTCTCTCTCTCTCTCTCAAAAAATAAACAAATATTGGGGCGCCTGGGTGGCGCAGTCGGTTAAGCGTCCGACTTCAGCCAGGTCACGATCTCGCGGTCCGTGAGTTAGAACCCCGCGTCGGGCTCTGGGCTGATGGCTCAGAGCCTGGAGCCTGTTTCCGATTCTGTGTCTCCCTCTCTCTCTGCCCCTCCCCCGTTCATGCTCTGTCTCTCTCTGTCCCAAAAATAAATAAACGTTGAAAAAAAAAATTAAAAAAAATAAATAAACAAACATTAAAAAAAAAGAAACTTGGTTAAAGAGAGTGAAATAAAGATAGACCGAATCTCTCTGCTGACATCTCCTTACCTATATACAATACTGCTTTGGCATTATTTAGTTTCTTTAGAGTATGATAAAATAAATACACAATTATGGTCTGAGGCACTGAATGACAAAACCATAGCCTACTATAAAAAAAAAGTCATCATTATTGATATAAGGAGGGAAAAGCATAAGACTGATAGATGGCTCAACCTTAATTCCATCCTGACCTGACTCATTATCATAAAACCAACTAAGAGAGATCGGAAAATTGACCAATTTCTCCTACTGATCTCCCTTTTCTCATTGCTTTCTTTCCTCATTAAAACCCACTTGACACACAATAGTTGGCTTGCTGTCCTGCTTATAACTCTCCAATCACTTCTCATTGTGATTTGAGTGGAATCCTTAACTCAGTCTATGAGGCCATGTGTGATGTGGGTGGCTGCTGCCCTTAATCCGTCATCTCACACTGCTCATCTCCACCTTAGATTTTATTCTGTTCCCTGAAGTAAGCTTTCTGCCTCGGAGATTTGCACTTGCCATGGCCTTTGCCTGGAAAGTTTAGTTCCTAAATGGTTTCTCAGTCAGACCAGGCCTTGACTCCATTTCACTATCTGAGCTGCTAAGAGATGGTAAGTGACATCCCTTCCAGCAGGCATTCCTCGACCTCTGTACCTAAGGCAGCCCTCCTACCCTTCCTCTCCCCACTCATTGTCTAGCATACTCTCAGTTTTATTTCCTTAAAGTGCCAGTATTTATTTGGCATTACTAATAAATGAATATTAGCATTAAAATCATTCTAGTTATCTTCATGACACAAATGACATCTTCCATACCTGTTCTACTTTAGGGATAAGTCATTTTTATTCAGTTATTGTGCACTGACCTATAAGTTTCAGCCCACTGTGATAAATATTAACTCATTTTTTTATTATTCATGAACAATTGCAAGGTATGTAATTCTTTTTTTAAATGTGTATTTATTTATTTTGAGAGAGAGAGAAAGAACACACATGTGTGAGCTGGGGGGTGGGGGTGGGCAGAGAGACAAGAGAGAGAATCCTAAGCAGCCTCCATAGCTTCAGGCTGCTTTCAGTCTCTCAAACTATGAGATCATGACCTGAACCAAAAACAAGAGTTGGACGCTTAACCTACTGAGCCACCCAGGCATCCCAAGATTCATAACTCTTAACATTAATTTTGAATCAATATCTTGGGTATAGGAATAATAGTAACACATCCAGGAAGCTGATGCTCACATTGTTCATTTTCAAAGTATTTTATAGTTTTCAAAAAATGGGCCAGTTTACTCTGTTGGTAGATCCTGTGACATCACTGGAGGATCAAGAATTGATGAAATCATACAATTTCAGCATTGGAAGAAAACATAAAAGCACCAGTTGGTCATCTAATATTTGAATCCCTTCTATGATGTTCCTACCAGGTATATATCCACCATTAATAAGAAACCTCTTGAGCTAACCCTTTCTTCTTTGGAGATTTCTGACTCTTAGAAAATCTAAACAACAAGACAGTCCTCCCAGTAACTTCTGTCTATTGGTCCTATTTCTATACCTTAAACCCCAGTAGAATAAACCTAATCTCTTTTATATGCAATAGCCTTTCAGGTTTCTGAAGCCAGTTGTTATATCCTCTTAACTTTTCCCTTATCGGGGGAAATATCCTTAGTTCTTTCAACTATTCTTAATACTCCATTATTTGAAATTCTCACCAGGGAGCAATCTTCTTAATTTACACCACTTCCTCTACAGCTTTCTTAGCAGGTGAAGCCCAGAAATAAACGCTTTGCCACAAGTAACTAGATCACTGCAGAATAAAGCAGTCTGTCAAAACCTACGCTCATGATGTCAAAGCAACAACAGAGCATATACAACCACCTAGAAATTTAGCACAAAGAGGGGAAAAACAAAAGGAAAGAACCTGAGAAAACTGGCCCCTTTTTCACCACTACCCCCCACCCCCCACTATTCTCTAATCATTTCTTGTCTAGTTTGAGGTTCTTTTTTTTTTTTTGCAATTACCTTGCATAGATCGCTGTAATACAGTCTCTCCCCCTAAGCTTAAAAAGATAAAAAATTCTACTTAGCTCAAACTATATGAAATTACCAATATGTAGTTATTTTAGCTTACAAAAATAGCAGTTTCTAAATAAAAACCACAATGGGATATCACCTCATACCTGTTAGAACAACTATCATTAAAAAGACAAAAAATAACAAGTGTGGGCCAAGATGTGGAAGAAAGGAAATGCTTGTGGGAATGAAAGGTTCCTCAAAAAATTAAAAATGGAACTACCATATGATCCAGCAATTCCACTTCTGTTATCTTTCGAAAGGAAATGAAATCAGAATCTGGAAAAGATATCTGCACTCCCATGTTCGTTGAAGCATTATTCACAATAGCCAAGGTATGGAAATAACCTAAGTGTCCATCAGCAGATGAATGGATTAAGAAGATGTGATACACACACACACACACACACACACACACACACACACACTGGAATATTACTTGGCCATAAAAAGGAATGAACTGTTGCTATTTGCCACAACATGGATGGACCTACAGGGTATTATGCTAAGTGATATAAGTCAGACAAAGACAAATACTATATATCATTAAATGGGAAATTAAAGAAAAGTGAAATTCAGAAAGAGAGACCAGATAGTGTTTACCAGGGGCTGCGGGGTGGGGGGAGTGGGGAGATGTTGGTGAAAGGGTATAAACTTTCACTTATAAGATTTGGGGGGATCTAATGTATGGTGTCATGATTATAGTTAACAACACTGTATTATATTCTTCAAAGTTGCTAAGAGAGTAAGTCTTAAATGCTCTCAGCACAAAAAACAAATGTTAGTTGTGTGAGATGATGGAGGTGTTAACTAAGACTACACTGGAAATCATTTTGCAATATATACATTTAACAAATCAACATGTTGTACATCTTAAATTTACATGTTTTGTATGTCAATTACGTCTCAATAAATCTGGAAATAATAGCAATTTCTTAGGGCTTACCCCGGTATATCAAGTATATATAAATAAAATACACTGTCAACATCGTTTGAGTGAACAAATTAGTTAATAGAGAGTAAGTAGATTGCCTAAGATCACAAGCTTGATAATGACAAAACCAGAATCAGAAGCCAGATTCCTGATCCAAGGCTCTTGTCACCATTTCAGGGTCCCTGAGGGCAGCCTTTAAGATTCCCAGAGAGGAAGTAAATGTGTTGTGTGGTGAGGCAAATACTACCATCTTCTTCGTGTTAAAAATGTAGAAATTGAATCTCAGTTTATTGACTTGGCCCAAACACAGATTCAAGAGCTGGGAGTTTGAATGTGGGTGTTGTGAATCCAGGGCAAGGCACTGCTAGCGAATCTAACAGTTTCAGTGTCTCACTGCTACCGTTTGCCTTAACTATTAGTAGTTCCTGGTTTATGGGGTTTCTGATTTTTTCCTAACTTGAAACAGTCAACAGAAACTAAATGACCAAAATCTGTTTTCTCATTGAATGTATTTTTTATAAGCCATTTCTTCTTCCAAGTACACAAGAATACATATTTGTTTTACATCCTTAGCCAGGGGGAAACCATAGAGACAACATGGAAAAGCTTGAGAGGCAATAAGGACTCATACCAAAGTCATTACTAGGTCCAGGTTTTGTTTCATTACAGTTTTACATTGCAATTATGAACATTTTCTACAAATTGAGTTCACATGGAAGTATGGAGTCATTTTCATTATTGCATTGATTCTCCAGGGGGGTATCACTATAATGTTTGAGGGAGTCCAACAGTCCCTATGGTTTCTTTAATTTATATCTCAGATCAATGGATTATCAAATCATGCATGCACATCTGTTAAAGTGATTCATGCTTAAGTTCAGATACATGATAGTTTCATCCCTCACCTTCCACAGGTGAGGGACCAGTGGTTCCAGAAGGCTCCATCATAAAGTCACACAAATCAGTAGATTCAATAACATCTGAAGTTTAAAAACATAAGCATCTTCCAAAACTGGTTGTTCTTTAGATAGCAGTGGCAGCAGCCAAAATAGCAATAACTATGTCAAAGTCATGAGAATTACTGTAGTTCAGAGAATAACTTACCATGCAGGGAAGAAATGGAATCACTCTCTACTTAGGTCCCCATTTCCCTTGCAAAGTACTTCTAAAATGAATTTGTGCCAAGCAGGGTTCAAGCCAAAACTTCTTTCTCTCACAGCTCACCTTTTCTTAGTTAAAATGTACAAGTTATGACAGCACCACCATTTCCCTGGCCTTGTGGCATATAAGCAACAAGGACAACCAGCAATTATTCCTTGAGGAGGGCAAGTGAATGCCAAAAGCACAGGGGGTTGAGATTGCTATTGAGTTCAGCTGTGAACGATGGCAGAGTCCTCATTTTCTAATATTAACTACTGATCCCCCAATTTAGCCATTTGTTTACAATACACATGAGATAACATTTATCTCTGCTTCAATGCCAGAGCAGCTGGTCCTTTATTACAAACACAGTCTTAGCACTGATGAAGCTGGAAAGATGGGCAGATCTGGCCACCCTCTCCTGACTCATGGGCTCACCTCTACCTGTGGGAATAAACAGAGGAACACTGGAAAGAAGCACTGGAAGAGGGAATCAGACATGGAACAGTCAGGTACCAGGAGGATAAAGAAAAAGATTTGAGATTGAAACCAATTTCAGTAAATTATACATAACTTGTGCAAGTTCTGAAAATAAATTGGTGCCACAAGTACCTGGTTATATCTTTTTCTACCCCATAGTAGGTTAATGGTGTACATATGCATAAAATGTATGCATACTCACAAGTAAAGCTTGTTACTAAAACAACATTAATATGACAACCATATAAAACAGAGACCCTGGAGCCTCTACACCATTGCTTAAACAGCCATATTAACTTTGTGTGTGTGTTCGTTAGCGGCATTGGTAATCATGATAGGATGAATACGTGGAAATGGAAACTACAGTAATGTCTACAATAGGGGTGGTTTAATACTGCCACCCACACAGCAATTTTAATGTTTCCTAAATGTAGGGTATTTCCATTTTCATTTTTAAAGTGAACTTTATTGTGTTTTTGCATTGATCATGCTACTTTCCCAAAGACTCAGTAAGATTGAAAAGGAAAGTGGTTATTCCCTATGGACCTTCCAACCAACACTTCTGCAAATATTGAATTGTGTTGGGATCACAGAAAACATGAAAAATGCAAGCAGTGCAGCCAGCAGGACCTACCTAACTAGCGCATATCTATAGGACTTTTGTGTGCACATTCTGGTTATATATGGAATGTGTCAGGACAAATTTTTTTTCTGCTGAGGATGTGAAGAAACACTGCCAAATAATTATTACTTGAAAGCAGCAAATGCCTTTTATATCAAGTTATTTTTTCCTTAGTATGCCATTCCTTCTTCCAAACATATAGAGGAATGGGTCATCTGTTCTGGTACCGTGGGAAAATGTGAAAATAAAAGGAGCAATTTTGCATTTTCTCTGTATTGGAATATTAGGTCTATTCCACAGGTAATCAACTTTGCTGTGAGTAAAATGTTCTATTTTTCAGGGAGGGTGAACTCTTCAGTAGGCAGATGTCAAACAAAGCTATTTCTTAAGTGAGCTCTCTGCAGAAGTGGGTTGTTTCACATTAAGGCAAGTCAGAGCTACAAGTGCCCCATGGGACATTACAACCAAAGCAATTTCTGACATTACCAACTGTCCAGGGGAGAATCCACACCAAAACAGAACTTTCAATGGAGCTACGAATGTCTTAGTTTTCTGAATGAAATAGAACAGGTTTGAATGCCAAGGGTTCAGGTTCCCAGAGTTATACTAACTATCAGATTTAAAGGATGAATGGAAATGAAAACTATAGTAACATATCCAATTGCAGTGTTATAGTATTTCCACTCATGCACTAATGTTATATTTCTGCCATCCACAGTCTTTCAACTTTCCTCCAAAAGGAGCTATCCCATAATACTTGCAATTCTCTGTAGGGTAAGACTAGGGGATGAAAATGAAATCTACTTCTTTAGGAATTTTCAGAAAGCATGGGTATAAACCTTGAGATCATTAAATGCAAAGGGAGCCATGGAGATAGGAAACAGACCAGAGACTGATAAAAAACCTGCTCTAGGACTTGACATAAGCCACTTCTGATCACAGGGAAATGCCTCCACAGTACCTGGTATAAGGTAGGGAAGCAATAAATAGCTAGAAGTCACAGCAAGGGTAGAAATGTTAGGAGTGTCATCACCATTATTATTTCAGATTCCAAATGTAAAAACTGATAATAAACCTGATTTCTTGCTTTGCTCACATGGATATTACTGAGGTAAGAATGTGCTTTATTTGATAAGTGGTCTACGAACAAAATAATAACTCACTGCACTGGAGCCACACTAAGAAACAGACACCACATATCTCCTTGAGTAGCCCTTCGCCTGACATGAATGATCAACCAACTTCCCATCTTTCCTTTCAACAGCTTAATATAACCTTTATGATTGTGTTGAAATGTCTTTTAAATCTATTTCCACACCTCCAGTACCGAAATTAGGAGACGAGGGAAAAAGCTAACATCTCTTAATTTTTAGCTCCATGGTTATTTTGCAGGCTTCTACAAAACTGTCAAGTTTCTTTGTGTGTTGTGTGCTTTAAGTCACATATTTATGAACATAAAAATCTGACAATGGCCACTTTATCTATTTGTTCGTTTCAACTAAATGGGAATGGGAGGTGGGGTGGGGAGCAATGGGCAGAATTCATTCTGGGTGTCATGGACAAACCTATCACTTTCTGCCACCTGAGTCTTTGCCAGATGTAACAGAGTGGGAGAAGCCAGAGGAAACCCCATTATAGCCCATGAGGCTGGGTTGAGGATACTGATGTGCTAGAGAGGTGGTACCCTGCTAGGCTGAGTCTGCATTCATTTTTGTGACCCATTTCCCAGCAACCCAAACACTTTCTGATACATATACCAAATTCCAAAGGCACAGCTCCTTTTATAGAATGAAACCCAGGAAAGCCCACCAACCTCTATCACTCGCTATTACTAGCGAGCGGGAAGGATGAAATTCGGCCTGTATCTCTATATGTGAATCACAGCTCTGCTCACAGTTACCAGACAAACCACTTAACCTCGCCATGCTCCAGTTTCTTATGTGACCCAGAAACACAGCAATGTGCAAATCTACCTCATGGGATTGTTTTGAAAAGTAATTATAAACACATATATACATGTAATGGTATGTGTGTGTGTGTGTGTGTGTGTATAATGAATATATTAAAACACTTTACCTTTATAAGGTCCTCTAGCAATATTTTAAAAAAGTCAGAACAATTGAATAAGCCTTCAGCTGTAATGCTCTGTTCTCCACACGAAGCTGCTAATGTTAAAAAGCATGACTTAAAGCTGGTCTTCTCAGGTCTCTACCCTTGGGCTCTGCCACTGACTTGCTCTAACTTCCACTTTGGATTCTCTCTGCCTCAATATTCATCCTTAAAACAATCTCAAGTGATGAACTACCTTGAGGGACTAAGGAGGGCGAGGGGCGGGGGGCGGGGGAAAGCCAAGGGATTTAATATGTGTAATTGAAAAAAAAAAAAAACAACAACAGACAGGATCCATCCCTCAAATACACATTTGTTATTTCTATTCATATAAATGCAAATTCAACCCAAGAGTAAAATCACATGGAATTCTCTGATTTAAGGCATTTGCCTAGTAATTGTCACAGACATTTTTTTTCTGGTTTTAGCCAAGTGAAGCACAGGAGGTTTGAGGGAATGCCTATAACATTGCCCTGAATTATTTGTATATGGCTTATATAATTTAAATTGTTTGGGTTATCTCTGGATAACGGCAAGCAGAATTTAGCCATAAACCTCCCAAGTAACCATGACTTCCTGAGCCCCTCTTCTAACAAATATTTCTAAACTGTTTTCCTTGACTCATTGCCAATAAAATGGATGGAACGCTTTCAATTCTCTCTTTTTCTTTCTTGGTCATAGCTTCAGAACCCTAGCGCTGCTTGATTCCCTTCAGTTGCAGATATTGGTGGCTGGAATCAAGGGCCAGGCCCCTGAAAAGTTTCACAGAGGGGACATACGTAGGGCCAAATTGGACCCTCCGATTCACACCGTGTATCTCTGAGATGTGTGGTAAGTGTCTGAGGTACTGATAATGCTGCAGCAAAGATGGTAAAATAGAGCCAACATGATGCTCTCACTGAACTGACAAGTCATGTGACATCCTAAAGCCAATCATGCTGCAATGCATATTGCTCAGGTCATCACCTTCCTGGGTCCCATGCATTTTAATTGAACGTGGTGCAATTAAAATTTAGGATTTCAAAGAAATTGTATTCCTTGTGTTTCCAGGCCACTGTCTAGGATCTCTGCATTCTTTGACAAAAGAGTCTCAGGGACCATTTTCAAGCAACTTGCACTTGAACACAAAGAAATACATCACCACCAATGAGAAAGCAAAGTGGGGGGAAAGATAATGTACAACTTTAAGTCGCTACACAACTCCAAGGGCCACTCTTCAAATCAGATCTCAGCATGAACATCTCCCCCTGGAGTTGTGCAATAAAGAAATCCTGCAGAATCACAGATATCCCTAGGGAAAACTTTCTAAAGAAAAACAAGCTCAAATGAATTAGGAATGGCTTCCTAGGTTCAGGTTCTTCTGGTCTCTGGGTCTGACGTTTATGATCTTCAACAAGATTACTTACATAAGATCATCTCTAGTAGTCAACTGTGCTCTTAAACTCTGAATTCTGAATCAAGCCCAATTAATAAGCATCAAGTGATAGGACCAATGCAAATGTTTCCCTCTTCCAAGCATTATCTTTGTAACTAGTGTCATATTAGTTAAAACAAAGATATTTCAAATGATCCTTCACTATTTTAAAGTTGAAGGCAAGAAGCTGGCAAGAGGTAAAATCCCTGGACTCTCTGACCAGTTTAGTTTCGTTTACAACTAATAACAGTACTGCACAGACATTAAAGACAGAATGGAATCATAAGAAAAGGAAAATTCCATTGAAGCAACATAGGCAATATTTCAAAAATGTTTTAGGAGGTTTGTTTCCCCCAAGGTGAATGCATATTCTCTGAGCTAAATAATGAGGTCTGTTTTAAATCAAGCAGGAAAAAAAATACCCTTGATTTGGTGTAGTGAGATCTAGATCTAGGTATATAAAATACTATGTACCTTACATCATCTTCTCTAGCTATTGCACATCACCACCCAAACTATTTATTAATTAATTATTGAGCTCTACATACTGTCATTTGATTTATAAAAGTAGTAAATACACTGAAGATACATTTTTTTTTGTGAAATTTCCCATGTCCCTGTCTACTTCTCTGGTCCAAGATTTTCCTCCTGCATATTGTACCACACCCCTGAGTCGAAAATCCCTTGTACCCACATTGGCCTATTGAAATGTGAGCTGAGCTTGGCTTCCTGATTGGAAACACCAGGTTCATTACGTTCAAACAGACTTTGTATCCACTTTAAAGACTATAATCCAAGTGGCACTATGATTGCTTATAAACCATGAACTTTTGTGTTAGGAATATAAACAGAAGGGTAATTCTTAAAATTGTGCAAATCATCCCAATTTCAACCATCAGGTATTGGGCTGGCAGCCTAATTCAGGCTGGATATAGCTACACAGTATTGAGCTCAATTAGATAAATGGAGTTTTACAACAGAAGTCAAAGAAATCATAATAGAAATTCAAACACAAGTTACAAAGTAAACACACACACACACAAACACAATATTCTATACTTGGGGACAACCAAGAGAGAAGACACAGGGCTTTGCCCTTACAAAGTGAATAACATATACTCTTTTCTGAAAGAGAATGAACATAAATTATCCCAGTTATCCAATGCTAAGCTTTGCCCTGAACAATCCTTCTGGTATACCCATTTACATATTCTCCAGTATCCTTCATTGATACAAGGGAGGAGAGGTGTTTCTGCTAACTATATTCTCTTCTGTCCATTATTATACTACACTGAATACCATGAAGACTGATTTTTGTTCACCTTGGAGTCCCAGTGGCTAACATATTACATAACACATTGTAAATATTCAGTAAATATTTACTGGATTATTGAATGAAAGTGTTCATTTTTTTTCTCATTTATTGAGGTCCTTCCTGGCATATAGTAGCAGTAAATAATGTGTATATAAATTGTAGTGCAGTTTCAATTCAAGATCATCTTTTAGGATGAGAAAAAAGCTTAGATGGCCTTGAATTCCGTTTTTAGACCAACAGTCTTTTCTGTGTTCCCCATGATCACCATGAGCAGAAGTGAACTTCATGGCCTTGGTTACTTCCTATAGTGTTTGTATACTTTTCAGCCAGCTAAAAGACTACCTCCTCTAGGCCAGTACCTACTTAACCCACAATGGCAATATCTAGTTGAAGCTCAAAAACTTAACATTTGTGAGTTAAAGTGGGGGGGGGGGAATGAAGATTTATCATGTATGTCTATTATAGGAAAAAAAATATATATGTATATGTATGTGTGTGTGTATATATACATATATATACACATATATACATATATATACACATATATACATATATATACATGTATATATACATATATATGTGTGTGTATATATATACATATATATGTATATATATATATGTATATATATATATATATGAGTTCCTTTACCTCTTCTTCTAGAACAAAAATTATTAGCATTGTTGTTATGATCCTGCAAAGGTGTTTCACCCTGACTGCCTCTGAAGAGAATTTTCTAAAAATGTGTATCTGATCTCTTCACTCTATGCTTAAAATTCCCCAAATGCCTTCAGCATAAAGTCCAGATTCATAGTATGATTTGCCAAAAGCTTTATCTGGCCCCTGCTTATTCTGCAAGCTCGTGCCCTAGAACTATTCCCTATAGTAACCACCACTGTTCCCAAATAAATTTGTAATACTTGAAGTTCCCAAATATACATTTCATTTTCCTTTCTCTTGTCCTCTCTGTATGAAAATGCCTCTCCCCTCACTGTACAAGCTCTTATCTTCTGTGTATGTGTGCACATGAGTGTGTGTGCACACACATGCGCGTGCACGCACACACACACACACTTCACCAACCTAAGCTCTATTTCTTTTTTTAATTAGTTCAGGGATCATTCTTCCAAAACCACAAGTCCCTGCTCACCCTTCCTTCCCATAATCTGGATTGAGTGGCCCTCTTAGATAAACTCTGCACAGTCACAACTCATTTGTCTGTTCATCCCACCACTGCCCTTCCCCAACAGTCTATAAGATCTTGGAAGGCAGGGCCTGAGTCAATATCTTTGGATTGCTAGCATCCAGCCTAATACTTATTATTATAACTTATTATTATAGTCAGAACTCAATAAAAATTAATTGAATAAATAAACAAATATGCCCATCTTTTTTATTTGTTTATACTTCCAAAAGATTCTGCATAGAATTCTTATTAAAATCATTAACCCAATGAATAAATTCAAACCAAGCAATCAAAGACAAGAAGATTGCTTCCAAATAGATTGGTAGTAAACTGTTTTTGGTGAGCTTGATATACATGAGATTTTGAACTCAACACTGAGCAAGTACATACATCATCATGCCCCCACGCAGTTTTCTCCTCCAGGCTCCTCTTTGGGACATGTAGATTCTTATTTTCATTTTTCATGAGAGTACTATAGGATCTGGAATGGTTTTGCTTGGAACTGGATTATGAGAAGACATCACAAACAAAGAGACCAACATATATCCCAATGTCTGCATGGCATTGACAGACAAAATAAGAGACTGAGAAACAGTATTCTTTGACAACTGTGAAATGTCTCTTCATAAACTATCAATTTGCTCACATACTTGGGAACTGCTACCACTCTAGAAAATTATCACTTTGATTAGATGCACCCATAGACAGCCTCCTACACTGTGGAGGGAAATACAGTTGGCTTGTAAGAGTAGAGACAGTGAGAAGCTCAGCCTATTTTATGCAAGTTAAATGACTACTACTATGTTACAAATATCTCCAGTTCAATCGATTCAACAAAAATGTGTTGAGCAAGTAACTTTGTGGCTTCAAGTGCTATGGGAAAAAAACATGCCCTAAAATATTCTGAATAAAGCATATTTTTTTATTGGGTGACTATTGCAATGTAAACTTAAATAAAAATGCAAACAGATCCTTAGAGTTCATTTGTCAGTATATTTTTAGATTGATTTAGTATATTTACTCATCAGTATATACAGTTTAGTGTAATAGTGCATTTTTACTTACAGAAAGATATCCTAATGGGATGTTTTATTTACCTTCTCACATTTATAAAATATTTTTTACATTTATAAAATATTTTACTTCCCACTTCCTTAATTTTGATACTTTGCATTGTCAACTTTAAGTTACTTAAGAACTAGAAGTGGTGAACTGGGTGAATTCAGAGCCACTTCGGTCAAAATCTTCAGTTCTGTTATTTGAGAGAGGAATTAGCTGTCTGGCCTATTTGCGCAACTCACATTAAAATTTCCAACTGGGAAAACCCCTCATAATTTCTAAACTGAGCACTTTTAAATTGCATCTATAGATCTTCTTTGCATGAATGGATATCTGGCTTCATATCTAGTGATGCTTGCTGCAATGCCTCCTAATAAAATTAAGCAACTATACAATCAATTAAATTTTTTAAAAGACAGTATGATGGTCCTCTCTTTGGATGCCACATTGTCTTTGAGGACTACTGTGCTTGACTAAGAATGATAACAAATACTTGATAACATTGCAAAGGAAATGTAAATCAACTCAGTCGAGCAACAAAGCATAACCCAGTTGGCATCAAGGGAAATTATTTATTCCCTAAATGTGTTCAATTCAATTGCAGAAAAGTTTATAAAATTGTTTCGATTACCCTTAACAAAATCTCATTCCTCTTTCTAAAATTTGCCCCATTCAAAATGCAAATGCAAAATGAGTGCCGTGATTAGCTCACCGTTAGTAAAGTTGTCACTGCTAGCTGAAATCTTTGTGTGTACCTTGTACTAATTAGGGGAAAAGATCAATGAAATTGGAAGAGACCTTTTAGTTCCATTACTGTCTGACTACTTATTATTCTCAACCATTAAATGGAGAAACTACAATTTCCACAGTTATCCACAAACTGTGTGACTGAAACTGTTATCCTGACCTTGTTTAGTGACTGATCTAAGCTGGGGGTTTGGCTTTGTACTCTATACTCCCTTAATACATTGCTGCTTTCTGATGGGCAACTTGTAATCACATTGCATAAGCTTTTTATAGCTAGTTTTTTAACAAAGATACTAACTTTCTTGAAACAGATTGTTTTATCTTCCTTTAAAATAAATTACAACTTTTGGGGTGCCTGGGTGGTTGGTTAAGCATCTGACTTTGGCTCAGGTCATGATCTCATGGTCCATGGGTTCGGGCCCTTTGTTGGGCTCTATGCTGACATATCAGAGCCTGGAGCCTGCTTTAGATTCTGTGTCTTCCTCTCTGTCTCTGCCCTTCCCCTGCTTGCATTCTGTCTCTTTCTCAAAACAAACATTAAAAATTTTTTTCAATAAATTACAACTTTTAAGCATCTGATATTGGAAAATACAATGTAGTACACAATTTAACTAAAACAGTTTAAATTTTGTCTTTAAAATGACTTTTAAAGTAAAAATTAAGGTTAATTTTGATCTCGAGTGTAAATTTCTTTATTTTTTAATTTTTTAAGTTTATTTATTTGTTTTGAGAGAGACAGAACACAAGTGGGATAGGGACAGAGGGAGGGGAGAGAGAATCCCAGGCAGGCTCTGCACTCTCAGCACAGAACCATGAGGTCATGAACTGAGCCAAAATCAAGAGTCAGATGCTCAGCCAACTAGGCCACCCAGGCACCCCTTTGAGTACATATTTCTTAATGCTATTTGGGACTTGTATGTGTATTTTGCTTTGGTAAAATTCATGGAAAACTCAAAAATATCAGATACATTACTTAAAGGAATAAGGTATAAAATTTGGGAACTACCACCTCTACTCATCCTTCCTAAGAAAGCCTACTTGGAATTGAGTATCACCCTGGAAGTGCTGGGAGGGAGGCCCACATAAAATAGGAGATAATCTCTAATGTTTATTGAATGGAACCCACATCTCTCCAGCATACCACATAAGCCCTTTATATTGGAAACTTTAGTTGAAAAAAGGAGTCAAAAAGAACATAATAGTTCATACCATCAAAAGCAATATTTAACAAGCATTTAGTAAAGTCTTTATGTGCATTATCTCTTAAATCTTCATAACAACCTATGAGCAGAATATCCCATTGAACAACGGAGGATACTGAAGATTGGGGAAGGGAGATAACTTGGCTAAGATCCTATAGGCGGCAAACTCTGGAACCAGATCCAGACCCAAGCCCTGTGGATCCTAGGCCCCCACTGGGAACCAGTGCACAATGCTGTGTAAAGATGAAACACTATCTTTTCCCAGAAGAGATGGTTCCTCCTTCTATACAGTGCATACATATCAGAGAGCTGGTGTCTAACTCTTGTGTATAACCAGCATCATCTCTGCCTGGATGCAAGACATTTATTTCCAGAGTTCCATGCTTTTCAGTGCTAATAACGTTAAATTCTCACTATTATTTACATGAAAACACAGACTACATCTGAATGAGAGTCGTCCCAGGGAAACTACTTTGTTCCCCAAGAAATGTGTGGTCAACAGGTTTTCTTCTAAAATGCCTAGCATCTGTAAACAATACACTGAAAAGCAAGAGGAGATAGACTTGGGATAGATTTTTATGATGATGTCACATGAGCCTTCAGCAGTGTCAAATGTTCTTTCCTGCACCAAATAGTGACCAGATGGGACTAAAGCCTTTCTTCAGACAACACATGGAAACAAGCCAATAAAGCTGAACCCCCCCCCCCCATTTATTTCACTTTCCTTTAAACCTTAGTGTCTCAAAAATTAGCTTTTCCTGCCCCTCACAAGGGGACTTTTATTTTTTTTTTTCTTGAAACAGGCTAGTTAGATAATACTTGGATGGGATAAAACCATGAAAGATTGATACTTCAACTAGTAAAATCGAGCACGTTTTGTTCAGACCAACTCTTGCAACACTCTGGCACAAAGTGGTGGGATGCTGTGTAAGATAACTCCCTGGGCTGGGTTGGAAAGCAATGTGTCCTTTGTTCTACAATCACTTGTCAAGGTCATTTGGCTCTTCATAGAGTTTATTCATTATAGCTTTCAATTCCCTCATTTAGTTTCCAGTTTGGGTACCACCCTAATAGGCAAACAACAACAACAAACTGTCCCTTCTGTGTCTTCTACTTGTTAATTTCTCTAGTGACATTTAGTTATTCCCACATCAGGCTGAACCACCAGGCATATGTCCTTTTGCTAATCTGAGGGCTCCAGACCCCATCCTCGCTACAGCTGCCTCGTGGTTCCATGTAATCTTGATTCACTTATTATCATGCTTCCTGACACAGAACAGGAACTCAAACAATATTTGTTAAAGAAATGATTGAATGAACTTGCAGTTTGTAATGGCAAATGAGCTTGGGAAGAACTTTCTGGGTAGTACCTGGATAAAACTGGCAGCATGCATGGTGGTGAAGAACTTGAGCTTTGGGATAGGGCAGTCCTCATTTTTGCAACCCTCCCTACCACACATTAGTGGGGGCCTTGGGCAAGCCCCTTGACCCCACTAAATTTTGGTCTCCCCATCTCTGAAAATGGAACAATTAGCATGTTCCTCACTCAGCTCTGTGTCTGACCCCAAGCAAATATACAACAATAATGTTTTCTTGTATTTTTTTTTGGTGGTAAGCAGCTAATGCATTTATACTCATAATATGGGAATTCTAACATGAGTCATTGCATTTGACGTATTCTAGACAAATTTTAGAATACCATTAGAGTTCTGGGGAAGAGTAAGCACTGTTTATTCTTTTTTTTTTTCCTGAGGTAAAAGTGTTAAATCTAATTCAGAATAATAATAAACAGCCACCAGAAGGGGAGTTCAGCTGCTAAAGAGCTACGTAGTTGTTTTATTTTGCTCAGGTGGGAGAGGTCATTCATTATGGGGCAGTGTTGGCTCTCTGGGCGAATATAATGCCAATGACAGTCTGTCTGGCTTTAACGGCTTCCCTTCATTTTAGGTGGCTCCTGTGGTAGATTATTAACAGAGTCCCGTTAGCTTGTCCTTGTGTGCAGTACAGTAAAATTTGGGGAAAACAAGCTGTGATCACTGGGGACGCTTTGTATCTGATCATTTATACACAACCCACCAAGCTTCCAGGGAGCCTGGAAAATTACGTAAACACCTCCCAGATCTACCAGGATCGCAGGCCCTCTCAGGTGTTGGATCTGGCAGCTGTTGTGCCCGTCTGGGGACCTGCATCGTCAATTGCTTTTCTATCCTCCATGCTTGCCGCATCAGTGAGCAATCATTGCTGCTGACAAGATTTTGATGGTCTTAACACAGAGGTGGGAGCAAAGTTGAAGTGACTGAAAACTTCTCCTGCTGCTGCCTGGCTCAGATTGACCCTGACATCGTTCAGAATTGTGCAGTTAATGCAAGATGCAGATGCTTGTGTGAGAGCTGCCAAGGCCAACGGAGTTTCTATTTTAGACAGTGTCCACCATGCAGTGACAGGGGTGCCCTGGGCAAGTGAAAATCGCCACAGGCACCAGTCAAAACAAGCTCCCTGCATCTTATTATCGCCCTAGTGTGCCTCTCCTACGCCCTTTCAGTCTTTCAAAACTTTATCCCCTCTGCCTTTCCCACTCCAGGCATGGATTTATCCCAGGGGGGATACAAATAATGGCTGTACAATTTTTGTATACTTTTATCCAAGACATATTTACATACGTTTTCCCATTCCTGAAACATGCCCAATTTAGAAGTGATGTGCCAAGTTCAGCAAACATTTATTGCACCCCCATCCTGTGTTAGGCCGTCATTATGGCATGCCAGTGTGTTTCTTTGCTCGTTTCTGATCATTCTCGTTGAAAAATCTAAATCCTGATTGTGAATGAATGACTTGTACCTAGGAGAATGTCGTACCCTGCTTTTATCCCTGGCAAATATTCAGTAGCAATGGTGATCTAGTGATAGCTACTCTTTTAGGTTAATGTGAAAAGTTGACTTCCAAGTTGGAATATAAAAAGAACCTCCCTGTCCAGATACACTCCCCGCATTCCTCCAGAACTCCTACAAATGTTGAACAGAAATGATTTCATTCAGAAGCGTTCAGACATGACTTTCAACCCAGCCAAACTAGAATTCGTTTTTGAGCCTTCTTTGTTCTCCTGGGAGTGTTTTCTTTTAAGTATGTTTGGTTTAACTCCATAAAACTTACCTATAACAACAGTAATTTTACATGGGTATGGCTCAACTTAATAGAAATTATAAAGAAAAAGCTATTTCTTCATCACAACTTTGAAAATGTTAATTTGGCTAACGTAATCGATATCAGGTGTCTCCCTTCACATCTCATAAACAGATTTTTTCAAAGATAGCTATAGAATGTAATAGCCAACAAAAAGTATTGGTCTTATCCAGAGCACTTTCCAGAAATACAAACTATGTTGTATTTGCTCCCAGAAAACTTACAAATTAGTCATCTTTTAACAGAATATGCTGACCAAAGAAAGCAAGGGAAAGAAAAGACTTGAAAATGAAGATGGCTGACAAGGTCTCTCTGCTTGATTGAATAAACAAGGAAATTTCAAATAGTGTCCTACATGCCCTCTTGAAGGCAAACTGGTTTGGCTTATTCTAAAGTGCTAAATGGTTCCTACAGGGCATTAAGAAGTCTGGGCTTTCAGCCAGATCTGCCAAATGGCTTCACTTTCACTATGTTGTTGGGTAAGGGGAAAACCTAGTCTTTATGGTACACCCAGAAGTGTGATTATTTGCCAGTACTGTGACTATGGAAATGATAAGAATGCCATAGTGCTCTACAAGATATAGGAATGTCTTCTCACTTACTTCACTTGGCAACCCTGTAAACCAAAGAGGACAAAAATATAGGAATGATATTGCTATCCCTGTCTAAAAATAAGGACTTAAAATTCAGAAAGATCATGAGCTGAAGACACAACCAAAAGTAGAGCTCCTGGCTTATAACTGCAAGTCCATTGCTTTGTGCTTGTCAAAATTTCCAGGGGAGGGACCCCAAGCATGGACAACCAAAGCCTAGTATTCAGAATATTTGGGGGCATGTATCTGTATAGGCAGAAAGAGGTATCCTCAGAGTTGCTGATCCATTTTTTAGCTAGAACACTGTGCTGTGAGAAGATCTGATTTGTAAAGGCTTTAAGGAGGTGGTAACTGACCACCAGCAAGTAGTCAATTGGAGCTGCTGACCCAAACAGGTCAACACAGCCTTTGTCTTAAGCCCCTCTGTGACTTAGTTCTCTGGTAACCTCCCCTATACACCTGGCTGTCTTTCCCAGAACATTCCAGTCTAAGACTGGTGCATTTGATACTCTCTGATACTACACTCCATCTTCATGGTAGGGTAAAGATTCTTGAGCCATGATGTGGTGACTAAGCAGGTGATTGAATAGTGAACAGTGCATGGGATTGGGAATTAAGCTTGAACAAGTCTCTCAACCTCTCCGAGTTTCAATTTCTTGTCTATAATGGGGGCATTACTATATTCTTTGCAAATCTGATGAGAAGAATACAAAATGTTAATGGATTAATTTCTCATCTTGTGCTATGGATAAGGCATTATTCCATGCCCTATAGCAACTCTCTCAGATGAGTACTACCATGATCCCATTATGCAGATGAGAAAACTACAACATTGAGGACTTAAGTAACTTGACCAAGGGTCTACCCACAGCTAGTAAGTAGCAAAAATGAGATTTGAACACGGGCTCCCAAATTCATCATGTTATGCTGCTTTCCAATCATCCTGATTTTTCACATGTTCCATGCCACTTAAACTGCAAAATCTTTTATGTTTGTTACTTTGGAAAGCAGGATCAAAAATGCCCTATCTCGGGGCGCCTGGGTGGCACAGTCGGTTAAGCGTCCGACTTCAGCCAGGTCACGATCTCGCGGTCGGCAAGTTCGAGCCCCGCGTCGGGCTCTGGGCTGATGGCTCAGAGCCTGGAGCCTGTTTCCGATTCTGTGTCTCCCTCTCTCTCTGCCCCTCCCCCATTCATGCTCTGTCTCTCTCTGTCTCAAAAATAAATAAATGTTAAAAAAAAATTAAAAAAAAATGCCCTATCTCTAGAAATGCACCACTAAATCCATCTTCCAGAAATCATAGGATAATGGCTATGAAAAGTATAGGATGCATGTAGAACTTCGAAGAATTATAGATGATAAAAGCAAAGCGATAAAAACAGTCAAAGTCAGTCTAGAAAGTTGAATTTCCTGTAGCAAAAGCATTTTATAAAGATTAAATGGAAAAAACAATCTACCAGAATTTTAGGAGCACCGGCATGAGCTGTATCTATGTGCACTCTCGCTTTGAAAACTGTTGTTATAATTGCTCATCTTGAAGTGTTATCTATGCCAACATGGTGAATAACAACCCTATCCAAGCTGTTCATAGAAAATATAGAATGATCCATGACTGTTGCCTTTTAGATTAATGATAAATAATTTTCAACCAAGTATAACAGCAACACATGATCATTGTAAACGGTGTGTTTTAAGCAAGACATCATTTTTGCTTAAAGGTATCTGTGACAGTTACAGTAAGTCTAAACAAATATATAGCATCTTACATGAAACCAAAAGTAATAGGTTTGAAACCTGAAGAAAAGCAGTGATGTCTCCCCTGGGGGGGGGGGGGAGGGAAGGGAGCTTGTATCTGTGGCAATTTTATAAGATTTTTTATTGATTCCAAGCAAAAGGAAATACAGTCTAAAAAACCTGTCTTGGTGAAATTATCATGGAAATCAAGAAATTCCATGAACATCCTTGGTGACTCTGTTCCAAGAATCTGACTACAAAGACAACTGTGATATCCCACTGATCATCACTATGCAATTTGAAGAAATGCCTAATTTTACTTACTCCCACACCCTAAGTGAAAATAAAATCCATGAAATCATTTCATCATTCAGCATCAACTGGTTCAAATTTTCACGCTGGGTCTAGCAAAATAACTAAGGAAGTCTCACCAAAAATAATTCAATTCCTGAAAGTCATTTCTACATCCACCCTCCTGTCACTTCCCTCTCCAACCCTGTTGACTAACTTATGGCTCTAATTTTCGATCCCATGACAGACCATGCATATTAGCATGCTTGGGGGTAAGGGAGGGCAGTGATTTGTATAAATGGGGGGTGGGGATGGGGAACGAGCCTAGTGTAGCTCTAAGAAATTAACTGCCCCTACGAGAGTCTAGTGAGCTAAGCCTAAATGATTTCTACCTCCTCTAGTGTTGGGTCTTTCATTTCCTTTACTAAGCAGTGAGAAGGAATTGCTGTGGTATTTGGCACAAAGCTGCTAAGATGCATAAAACCTTAGTTTGATTACCATATGTTCATTGTGTTAATTTTCTTCCAGCCAAATGCTCCCTAGATCTTCTCTGCTGTCTCTTTTTAGCTTCTCCTAGATTCTTTTGAATTCTAATGTTTTCCTTCCTTTCTCAATAATGCTCTAGTGGGGAGCATGCAAAAGCTCTGTTTTATTCTAGAAATGGCCACAGTAGGAGTAATATTACATTTCTATGTGGCAATTGTCCTCATTGCCAGTGATGGTTAAATTTCATAAAAATGAAGTATAATGTCCATAGGCAGGCCAAGTGATTATTGCAAATATCTGATTTTTTTAAGCTTATTTATTTTTGGGGAGAGAAAGAGCACAAGCAGGGAAGAGGCAGAGACGGAAGGAGAGAGAATCTCAAGCTGGTTCAGGACCATCAGCACAAAGCCCTATGCAGGGCTTGAACTTACCAACCATGAGATCACGACCTGAGCAGAAACTAAGAATTGCACACTTAACTGACTAAGCCACCCAGGCAGCCTGAAAATATCTGGTTTTTAGCAACAGAAAATGCATGCACAACTTGTCAAATGATTTACATTATGTTTCCATATTTGAAATGAATACCATTCTTCCATCCCTGAAGTTTCAGTTTTTATAAGCATCATTTTTAGCAAACACCAAGAACACTGAATGTTACAAACCATGGAAGTGACTGAGTGAGAACCATCTAACTCAACCAATGAGAATCCTTCTCACTCAGCCACTACCATGGTTTGTAACACTCAGTGCTCTTGGTGTTGGTAGAGTTGGCATGTTCAAGTGATTCTGTGTCAAAACCATGGAAATGGTGTCTACATAAATGCCCTTCTATGCCCGATTGCATAACAGAGCAAAGTTCAGGGAAAACCTTAAGGGGTGGAGGGGTGGAGAGGATGGTCAGCTCAAAGTCGTGGCATTTTGTTAATCAGGATCCAGAGGTCCCCTTGAATGTCACCATATGTCCAATAATAGGTTGGGGGCTTGAGTAAATTTTAATAGGATACTTGGGGTTACTTCTCCAAGCTTTTGAGTTTGCACCTTCCTAAAATCCTTGAATTGACACAAGAACTAAAGCAAAGATGATTAGAATCCACAGTAGAACAAAACAGATATGTGTAGATGCATACAGCCCAGAAGGAGCTGGAGAAAGTTTTACACATACAATCTAGGGCAAGGTAAAATTTACTAGAGCTGAAAGCATAGGAGATATTCAAACACTTTTCACTAAGTGGTCTGTGATTGCTAACACCTGTGTTCCTGGAACTCTTTAAAAATAAATGCCACAATAACTTTTTTAGATAATAAACGCTGGCCTCAATATTAAGGTTACTAAGGGGTAGAAGATCAACTTGGCAGCAGTCACTGAAGACCATCTAGAACTAAATCAGCACAATTCTATCTGGCTTTCTCCCTAATAATGGGGCTCAATTATTAAAGTGTCCAGGTTCATTCAATGTCACAGATACATGAAAGTACAGAGATGCCATGGGAAGCAAGTGAAGCCCATTGTCTAGAACCCGGGTTTCTGTGAAAAAGAGTCTTGCCAAGATCTCATTCATTCTTAGTTCAGTATGACCATTCTCCCATACTAACAGGTGGAAACAAAGCATTTTGTCTTGCAAAAACACAGCACATACTATACAGTAAGCACTAAGCAGAGATTGTTGAGTGAATCGATGAAAACACGAAGATTTTCCTCTTCTCTATGCATGAGAGTTGATTTCTTCCAGCTTCTTTCATTGATTTAGGATTCACACTGAATTACACCAGTTAATGTGAATTCTGCTTTCTTCAAATGTCTTCTCAATTTGGAGGCAACGCCAGTGTAATCCTAGCGTTGTCATTAAATCTGCAAAAGTCATATGACTCATGGATGTTTTTCTCTTTGGGGCTCTTCGCCAGTAGTACACTAGCAGAGTGATTAGTCACTCATAGTACTCAGAACTCTTGTTAATTCTGCGGAGCCATGTGACTCACCATCGCTCCTTGTGTTATGGGAGTTCCATCACTGTCTTGACAACACAAGGCGTGCAATTTACAAGCGTAAAACACTTACACAATTAAAAATAAAATTTATGCCAATATTCTCTAGGATCTGCGTGGGCATTTTAAAAAAACCCTGCATGTTGGCAGAAATGATGTACTTTTGATTTCTGAAAATGAACACTGCAAGCCAAGACTTAAAATTCATAAATAAATTTTTGTGTTTTCCCTGTAGGATATAAATACTCTAAAATGCTGCCTACAAATTCAAATCTGAGCAGGGAATTCAACCAAATCCAGTGGATCAAGGTGCCATTTTGATAGTACTGCATGAGTCTCTCTCTTCTTTAAAAAAAAAATATGCATAAAGCAGATAAGGGCAGACCACAAATGGGCCAGTTGAATCCAACCAGGTTGTTACCATAGTTTATCAAGTGGCTCCCACAATAACAATCAGCTTAAGGTGGGCAACTTTTCTGACCTTCTGTGTTTAGGTTTGACCAAATCTTTAACTCTCCAGAGATTCTTTTTAAGAGCACTAGTAACAGCATTAGTAATCATTATACAGTTTGAAATTTTTTTTAAATCCACTGAGAAATTCTACTTTATGTCTAGAGTTACCCTTCCTGCTTTAGCAGCATCGACACGTCGACTCAAGGGGTGGTGTTTCAGTTTCCTATCATTTCTGTAACAAATTACCCCAAACTTACAGTCTTAAACAACAAAAATGTATTCTTGTACAGTTCTGGAGGCCAGAAGACTAAAATCAAGATGAAGGCTGGACCATACTGTTTTCCTTCTGGAGGCTTCAGGAGAGATTCTGTTTATGGCCTAGCTTCTAGAAGCCAGTGGCATTGGTCGGTCATGACTCCCTTCTCTCATCACTGCAACCTCTTGCTTCTTTCATCACGTTTTCTACTGACTCTTATTCTCTTGCCTCCCTCTCATAAGGAACCTTGTAATTACACTGGGCCCATGTGGAGAATCGATGATAATCTCCCCATCTCAAAATTCTTAACTTAATCAAACCTGGAAACTCCCTTTGACCATGTAAGGTAACATATTCACAGCCTCCAGGGAGTAGGATGTGGACACTGTAGGGAGGCCATTATTTAGCCTACCCCAGGTGATACGCCAAAAAAGACACAAAAAACAGTACCTCTAGATACTTAGGACATTATCCCCCCTCCAAAGCATTGGAGAATCATAGATGAAAAGAAGCAATTAGGACAACTTTAAGCTATGCTGATGCAGCAAACAAGCTGTATTAAGGAATTGGCACAGCCATATAGTTATGTTTTAAAAGATTGAAGTCTGTGTAGAATTAGAGGCTACATTTCTTGGCCTTTCCTTCTAGATTCCTATGCAAAACCTCCCTGATGCCCCTGTCATTGCCCTCTCTGGATTCCTTTGCTAAAGCTCAGAGAAAAACACTGACCGGATCAAAGACTTTACCTCTTAATATCTTTTACGATCACTCTGCAAACTTTCTGATGCAAAAAAGGGACAAACTCCGACAGGCAAATGTTTAAAAAGTGCCTAACTCAGTGTTTAAAATGGAGTTGGCTTGAAAATCTGCATGTGAAATGCAAGTACTGCACAATTCTCTTTATTGCTCAAATGCTCCAGAAAGTACAGTCCCTAGGGCTGTGCTCTGCCATTTGGAATGAAAATGAGCATCATATGAAAACTTGGGTGTATCTAAAGGTCAGTGGAATTTCAACCAGATGTTTTGCTTCCCCACCACAGACTTGGCAGTAGGAGCAGTTTATAAATTCCACTTGGGGAAATAAATGTAAATATTTTTAATAACATGTTTCCATTTCCACCTTGGCTCTTCTTTAAAGTTCAAAACACAGTCTCACATTCTTTTTTTTTTTCTAATGTACTCAGCAAACATTTATTACCACAAGTACAGTATTTTAAAATATCTTAAATTGAACCACTCAGTCCCCTCTCTCCACATCTCACCATCCCCTCCCCCTCTTGCCTGAACCTGATTTCCCCTGTTGCCATCTTCAGAGATGGCATTACTTGTGTCATCCAATCCAGAAACCAGGGACAAGTTACAGGCTCCTTCCTCTGCTTTCACCCTCTACATCCACGATCATTAAGTCCCATCATGTATTAAATGAGGCTTTTCCTATTCAGACCTGAAGTTATGCCTTGTTTCAAAACTCTTGTGCCTCACCTGGACAATCACAATAGTTCTGTAACTCACACTCTGGCTTTTCATCTTACATGCCTTTGCTCAGTCCTCCACACTCTAGACAGAGTGAGCTTTCAGGAACGTTAATATCATGTCACTTCCCTACTTGAAACTTTTTAGTGGCTGCCCATTCTGGAGGTTAAAAAATACAAACATCTAGTTTTGATACAAAATACCTTCCATCATCTTCCACCAGCCCTCTCTCTAGCATTACCTTTCTGGCCCTCCCACCCCATTCCTGAACCCTGAGACTTAGCTACAAAATCTCCTCTTTGAGGAACATTGCAACAAAAATTAGCAAGGCAGCTCCCCGCTATTCAGGATTTTATAATCTCTTAGAAGGGATAAAACTGTTCAACTATGTTAAAATATATATATAGAGAGAGAGTTTAATAGTGTCATAAGGGAGGAACAAAGTGCTTTGAGGTTCAAAAGTTAAAGAAAGAACATTTTGGGGGGGGAGAATCAGTGTAGCATTTATAACATACTTCGAGCATAAATTTTGCAAATGGTTATAAAAAAAATAAAGGGCATTCAAGACAGGAAAGAACATCATTCTGGTCTTTTAAAATCCTCAGTCAGATTTTACAAGTCTACTTATTTCCATTTAAAGAACTGAGAAGCTATAGTAGATTTCATTATGAGGAAGCTATCATAGTCAGCAGTTTCAGTACCTGGAACAGCCTCAGATTCCGATTGGGTAGCAAACCAGGGGCAGGGAGAGAACACAAAATGTTTTAGTGGGGTTATCTATAAAACATACAAACAAAAAAACTGTGCAGTGGGAAGGAATTGCCTTTTTTTGGACAAGCGGCCACTGTTGCTGGCAGTATAATATTTCTCATTTCTATCTATGATTGTGATGGATCCCCAATTCCTTCCAATCTACCAGTTCCCATGGATTTGTATTGGTTTCTCTTTCCAACCTAGACCTCATGGTTCATTAATTCACCCTCTTTCCGGTCGCCTTCCACCTGCCTCATAAAACCCCAAACACCATCAACCAAAGAGTCTGCCTCCTCTAATAACAGCCCTGGGCTGGCAGACACATTCACACATTCAGTGGCATACCACAGTGGACCCCAGCATTTCCTTCTCAATCAAACTTTCCATGCTACTGATTCAGACCTTGAGAGTGAGCTGTCTTGGACCCCATTCTCCTCTTGGTCTTAGTAAACTGCCTCATTTCTTCACAGCGAAATGGCATCCTTTTAACTCCCTCCCTTGTGAACACAAAAAAACGTATCTGACCTTACTTTCAAATCTTATAGTCCTTATCTTCATATCTCAAGAGAATTTTCTTTCTCCTCAAAAGGCAGATTCTGGTTTAGGAAGTCTGGGTGGGGCCTGACATTGCTCATTTCTAACAAGTGCCCTGGTGATGCCTCTGTTGCTGGCCCTAAGATCATGGCATTTTATTTTTTAGTGAAGGGCAGTTGACATACATTATTTTCAGGTGTACAACATAGTGATTCGACACTTATACACATTAGGAAATGACCACCACATTAAGTCTAGTTACCATCTGTCACCACACAAACCTACCACAATATTATTGGTTGTATAGTCCCTGCCCTTGCTTTACATCCCTGTGACTTTTTTGTAACTGCAAGTTTGTACCTCTTAATCCCTTCACCTATTTCACCCATTCCCCTACTCCACTCCCCTCTGGCAATCACTAGTTTGTTTTCTGTATTTATGAGTCTGTTTCTGAACTTTGTTTTGGTTTCGTCTTGGTTCATTCTGTTGTTTATTTATTTTAAAAAGTCTTTAGGGGCGCCTGGGTGGCTCAGTCGGTTAAGCGTCCGACTTCAGCCGGGGTCACGATCTCGCGGTCTGTGAGTTCGAGCCCCGCGTCGGGCTCTGGGCTGATGGCTCAGAGCCTGCAGCCTGCTTTGAATTCTGTGTCTCCCTCTCTCTCTGCCCCTCCCCCACTCATGCTCTGTCTCTCTCTGCCTCAAAAATAAATAAACGTTAAAAATTTTTTTTTAATTTTTAATGTTTATTCATTTTTGAGAGACAGAGCATGAGTGGGGGAGGGGCAGAGAGAGAGGGAGACACAGCATCCAAGCAGGCTCCAGGCCCCAGGCAGTAGGCACAGAGCCCCATGCCGGACTTGAATCCACTAACTGCGAGATCATGACCTGAGCCAAAGTTGGGCCCTTAACCGACTGAGCCACTCAGGCGCCCCTGTTGTTTAGATTCCACATAAAAGTATAGAGTATTTGTCTTTCTCTGACTTATTTCACTTAGCATAATCTCTACATCCATCTGTGTTGTTGCATCTCAATAGAGGCAAAAATAAAAAAGCATTTGATGAAATTCAACATCCATTTATGATAAAAGCCATTGTCACTTTACTTTGATTAGCAAGTCCTAGAATTCATTCCCTGCATGAGCACCTATCACTTCCTTTTCTCCAAACCTGCAATCTTTCCTTCACCATGGCTTCTTTCCTCTCAGCCTATAGATAGGTATATCCCCCTGATCTTAAAAAAATAAATAAAAATAAAAAATATAAGGGCTCAAATTGATTGAATGAATAAATTCCAGCCCAGTTAGTTCTTCCTCTTGTCACATAGCCCACATCTCAACTTCTCTTCAAAACAAGCCTTCCTGGGGGCATCTAGGTGGCTCAGTCGGTTAAGTGTCAGACTCTTGACTTCGGTTCAGGTCACGATCTCATGGTCCTGACATCAAGCCCATGTCAGGCTCATGCTGGATGTGAAATCTGTTTAAGATTCTTTCTTTCCCTCTTCCTCTGCCCCTCCTCTGCTTACTTACTCACAATCTCTCTCTAAAATAAAAAATAAAATAAAATAAAATAAAATAAAATAAAATAAAATAAAATAAAATAAAATAAAATAAAATAAAAATACAATAAAATAATAACCAGGCTTCCTGAATGTGTAGTCTATTTTCTTTTCCACATGTCACTTTTAAGCCTGTTGACACCCAGCTTCCTCCCCACAAGGATACAGACATTGCTTTGGCCTGGGCCATCCAGGACCTGCTGGATTCTAAATATACATTCAACTTATTTCATTCCACATCCCAGTAGCACTTGACTCCTTATTGAATCCTTCTTCTCTACCGACTTCCATTACATCTTCTTATATCACTTTTAGAGTCATTCATTCCCAGACCCCTTGTCAGGGTTCTATTCCTCTACCCATGATTTAAATGTTAGTTCCTTGGGGTTCCGTCAATAGTAACCTTCCCATTACTTATTCTCTCTCTTCCAAAGAGGCCACTTCCATGGATGCAGTCACCATTTATATCTTGAAAATGCCTGAAATGGTGCTTTAAGTTCAAATATCACCCTTGATGTCTCAACCCTTATATCCCACTACTTACTCTGACCTCTAAAGACATTTAAAACTCAGTATTGTAGAACTGAACTCCAGACCTTACTTAATCCTGTATTACTCCTGTCAGTGAAAGATACCACTTGCTCTCCACTCATAAGCAAGAACTATAAACATTTTATGTCCTTCCTCTTCCATACTACTTACATTCATATTCTATCGATTCTACTTTCTTTGCTATTACCCCAGCTTATCCTCTTTTCTACACTCCTGTTGCCACTGGTTCATTGTGGCCTTTCCCATTTCTTTCCTGGAGCAATTACTGTTCTTGCACCCTCCAGCTTGGGTGCCTTCCAGCCCCACCCCACACTAGAGCATTCTGACTCTAGCATAAATATGATGATGCTACACTACCACTTGAAAATCCTTTAGTAGCAGTTCGATGCTTTTAACAGTGAACGCCATTCTTCTCAGTGCGGCTTACAAGGTCTTCTGGAACCTGGCCACTGTCCTTCCTACTCTTCCAGCCTCAGCTCCCTACATTCCTACTGGGACCCTAAACTTAAGCTACATAGAATCCTTACATTTTTTTCCAATGAATCATAACCCCTTCTTGCTCATTCCACTTACTTAGCTTGCACTCTCCTTTCTTATCCACCACCGTCACCCCGATCCTTCACCAAACTATTTCCCAGTCTTCCCACAAGATCCACTCAATCTTCACATCTTCAAGGAAGCCTTCTTTGTCCTCAGTTTTTATTAGGCCCCCTCCTCCATTCTCCCATAGAGTTCTATTTCTGTGTACTTGCCTCACTTCTGCTGGAGTGGAAGCTCATTAAGAGCTGGGAGGTGGTCTTATTATCACTGTATCTTCACTGATTTGCACCTAGGTAGCTTTCAACAAATGTTCGTAAATAAATGAGTAAGCTATTCTTGATATAATTGATATCTAGCCATTGGTAATTCCTGGGAAGGCAGCAGACTTGGGGATATCCTTGAGATGAGACTGGCCACATTTGGACCTTACCTGAACTCTCTGGATACCTCTTCTCTCTGCCCTCCCCATTTCTAAATGTTTCCTCTAAATTCAAGGAAAAATTATTTGCACGGGCAAGAATAAAATCAAGATTTCTAGACTCCCCGGGGGTGGAAGGGCAGGACTTAAGTCTATAATTGTAACTTATTTATTTGCTTGTTAAGGCATGAAACTATTTTCCTATTTTCAGAAAACTCAATGGGCTCTTCAGTAATATTTTTTCTGTATAAACCCTCACTAATTTTCCTACCTGGAAATAAGTATTGGTATCTAAAGTCCATTTATGTTTATGATACAAGGCCAGGGTTCCGATGCATGATCTGAATGACCATACAAAATGTATTATCAGAGACAAAATTGCACCTCTGCGTGTCTCCATACATCAGCAAAGCAGAGAGTTCTTTCTAAAGTTCAGTTTTGGAAGTTGTTTATTCTGAAACAATTCAAGCTTGGGCCAGACTGATTGTTTTTCTGCTTTAAATTGCATTGTGGACCTCAAGGAAAAGAACAAACAGTTGGCAAATTTACAGCCTTTAAACAAAATTGCCTTAACTTGAGGGAATTCCCTTAATATTGCTTATGATTTTTTTCTCTCTTTTTAAGAACTTTCCCATTTCACAGGAATTCAGAACATGAAATGGTGACACACAGGATACGCTTCTAGCTAAAGTTCTCATAAAACAACAACAACACAATATCTTTTCAACATAAATTCCTTATGCATTGGATACCACAGCCAAAGTATAGAATAGGACCTGAAATGACAAATCTCAGATAATGTTCATTTTCCATAACACTGTATGTAATTCTGTCAGCAAACCTAGCATACTATAATCTTAGGCCAGGAGTCCATACCAGGAGGACTTGCAGTAAATATAAAATAACCTAATTATTTGGTGAATAAGCTTCACTTCCCTTTGTTCTCCAGCCTAAGTCCTTTGTCTACAATTTCAACTACCCTCTTGTTACTATCTCCCATCCCTTTGTTTTAATCACCACAAGACTGCCAAAGCCCCAAAACTAGAGAATAGCTAACACTTACTGCGTGCATACAATATACTGACTATTCTCCATACTTTGTGTGTATGAACTCACGTAATAATCACAACAATCCCGTCAGGTGGATACTCTTACTGTTCCTAGGTCATAGATGAGGAAATGGACGCACAGAGACATAAGTGACTCGCCCAAGGTGACAGGCTATTAAATCATGACTGCCTGCTTAAGGCACTCTTTCTCAATATCGGTGAGCTCTCGTGGAGACGACTGCACAAACAAATTGGTACCATTACAAAGTGTGGTCACCATCCTCATCTGGACCTTCACCTGTTCAATAATTTCATTGTTTCCACAGTCAGCATTTTCATTCTCCCCAAAGCCTGCCTCAACCCCTCCCTTTCCTCACCTTCTCCCTCCACTCAGCAGATTAGTGCCCCTCTTTCTTCCTAGAGGAAATAAAAATTATCAGATACAAACTCCTTCAGCCTCTTATTGCCTATCACGATGGAAGGGGGTTCCTATCTGCTATCTAAGAACATAGAATTCCATGTTCTCTGGCTTTCTCAGACACTCTGTTCTATCAAGTATTCTCCCCACCTTGCCAACCCTACTTTTTTTTATATATTCAACCTCTCTCTCCCCCTCTATTTGTTTTCCACCAGCATTTAAACATATTTATCTCTCTCACCTTAAATATCCTTCCTCAGCCTTGGCCTCATACAGCTACTGACTGGACTGTATGTCTATATCCCCTTACTGCCCACCCATTCCTCAACTTTCTTCAGCCTGGCATTTACCTTCACTACTCCATAGAAATGGCTCTTGGGAGTCACCAATAAGCATGTCTCTGTCCCTATATCAGTTGTCATCTCAACCTCATTTGACACTGCTTTCATCTATCCTACCAGAAGTATGTCCTTTCCTTTGCTTCTTGGATACCACATACTACTGCTTTTTCTCCTTCCTCTTTGAAGACTTCTTAAGTCACCTTGGTTGGCCACAACTCTTTGTCTGCTTCTTAAATGATAATGGTGTCCTAGACTCTCCTGCTGGGCTATACCAAGCTCCGGGGAAACCACATCTACACCCTTGGCTTCAATTACCATTCATTTGCCAGAAACTCCCAACTCTCTCTGCCCAGCTTAGTCAGTTCTGTTCTGCTATTCATCTTCATTCAAATGATTCATGTGTATAGCAGTTCAAATTTTCCAACATTAACTACATTCTTTTTCCCCCAAATCCTGGTCATTCATCAGTGTCCCATAACCTTGCTTAAATCATCTTCTACTTTATTACACACATTTGGTCTACCACCAAATCATGTTGATTGGACCTCCTAAATATTGTTCAAACTCACTCATTGCTCTCTATTTCCAGGGCTACCACCCTAGTCTACACCACGATTATCTTTGCCTGGACTAATTCAAGAAATGATTAAATTGGTCTACTTTCTGTAATAGAGTCTTCACCTCTGCTCAACTCATTATCTACATTGAAGCCAGTGTATTCTATTTAAAAAGTAAATCTGGTGATGTCATGGTTTTGGTTGCCCTTTAGATGCAATCCAAAATCCAAAATATAGTTTAAAAAAAAACACTCAGAACTAGCTGCTACCTATGTCTCTATTCTATCCTTAGCCCACCTTCCACTGACTCTCTACTCTGCACTATCTCAAATGCTCCCCTGTGCGCCAAGCTTTTATTGCACCGAGGAGCTGTTCATGTTACTTCTTTGTCCCTACCTCCCGTTATTCCCAAAGGCACCCTTCTGTAACTTCTAGACTAGATTAAACCCCCTTAGTATGTGTATTCTTCCTTTTAGTCTTCCTTTTATTTTCCATAAACTTTATCCCCTTATTGGTATTTAATATCTACTTTTGCTATATGCATATAGGAAGGAAATACGTCTGTCCGGTGGGCATTGTATTTCCAGACTAAAATATTTCTAGACTCATTATACAGTTTGTAGACTATATATTTTTACTATTTATTTTAATCTTGTCATCATTTCTGTCACAGTTATTAGCTATTTAGATGGACATTAGCAAAAATGTCACTTTGTTACTTAAATTACCCATGGCATATCTAATAATACATCACTATGAAAATCACAGAAATGTCAGTAGGGCATCTTTGGTCATATAATCCAATAATGAAATAATCTGCCCATCACCTTTTTTTCAGTTGCAAGGCATTTTATGTCTTTGAACATAGAGAATGAAAATGGAAAGTTTTCTCTTTATATCCATCATGAAGTGATGTGTCTGTGTGTGCGTGTGCATGCACGTGTCTGCGTGTCTGTGGTGATGCCCACTTTGTTGGTAGCACACCCATTGCCTTATGTCCCTCTCTCCAGTGAGGATATGATGTCCATTTTAGTGTGTTCACTCAAGCATATTATTTTAAGGAAACAAAAATAGGTTTGCAATTTTTTCATCAATGAAGGAGGCAATTTTCAAAGATACTAAATTAGCTGTCAGAAGTAGAAAGCTTAAAGAAATTTTATATTTTTATATGAAAGTTAGACAAACTGTCATACAAGCTTTTCTAACCTGTTTCTATCCCAGAGATAAATATATACTATTTTCTTGCCAATAATAACCAACTTGTTTTTTGGAAAGTGAGGTCATTAGAGCAGCCAGAATGGTTCCAAATGCCAAGTTTCACACATGACTCTTTGATTCTCAAAGCTGTCATGTGGGTAAAAATCACTTCTCAACGAAACACAATAATGACAGCTCAGATGCTATGCTGAAACTTGAAAGTAATTGAACCATTTAACCACCATTTACTTGCTCAGAATTTCTCCTCAAGAATGACCCTGTTGCTAAAAGCCTATGTTGTTGTAGCATGATGAATTCATTGCTTTTTGGATAAACTCAGTCTATTTTGAGGCATCTTCGAAACCTCAGGCTAACTATGCTTGCTATCTTCGTAGTGCCCAAAGGTAAGGTTCTTTCTCATCCAAGCTCTGCCTTATCCTGAAGTAGTGGTTCTCAAATTTCAACCTGCATTGGAATCACCTGAAATGTTCCTTAAAGCACAGACTGTGGGTTCCCTAGCCAGAGGCTGTGATTCAGCCAGTGTCTAGTGGGGCTGGAGAATTTGCATTTCAAAGGTGTTCTCAGTGACGCTGATGATCAAGGCTCACACTGAGCAGCCCTGTCCTAAAGATATGCCCTTTTCCACAACAGGCAGCATTCTTTCCTACCAGATTACATAAAGATTTCCTCCGGGCCTTTAGGGACAGCTCTTTATCCTTTGGTAATTCCTTGTTGCTGTTACCAATAAAAATATCATGAAAGCCACATGTGTAATTTTAAATGTTCTAAATTTAATGTCAAATTTAATGTCAAATTCAAACAATTTTTAAGCACGTGTTTTTAATTAGCCACTTTAGAAAACTAAAAAAAGGGACGAAATAATACATTTTATTGAACCAAATATACCTCAAATATTTTCATCCAACATATAATTGACACAAAAATATTAAGCTATGAGCTTAATTTAATATTTAATAAAAATATGAGCTATTGTATTTTGGGGGGATGTTTTTATTTTGAAGAGAGAGAGCGTGCACACATGAGTGGGAGAGAAGGAAGGAGAGAGAGGGAGGGAGAGAGGGAGAGAGGGAGAGAGGGAGAGAGGGAGAGAGGGAGAGAGGGAGAGACAGAGAGAATCTTAAGCAGGCTCCACGCTCAGCATGGAGCCCTATGCTGGGCTCAATCCCAGGGTCCTGGGATCATGATCTGAGCCAAATCCAAGAGTTGGATGCTCAACCGACTGAGCCACCCAGGTGCTCCACTCACGTTTACTTCTTGCACTTACAGCACATGTCATTTTGGACTAGGGACATTTCCAATGTCTCATAGGCAGACATGGCTAGTGGCTACTGTACTACACAGCATAGCCATAAAACTTTAGAGTCAAGAAAATGAATATTAATAGTTCTGTTTGGTCTGTCCCTTTTTATGACTTTCACTACATTTCCTCACCTGATTGTCTGCTGCATTATCAATTTAATAACAGACTCTAAGGGAAAAAAGGAACCATTACATCATTAAGTGTACACATTGATTTTAAAATGCATGCTAATGTAAGAACTCTGTTTTATACATAGAATCATGACATACTTGCACATATCATGATATGATGTACTTGTTTTTCTCCTGACACTTTGTCCTATTCATCTCTCTCCACCATCAGCAATCCCTCTCTCCAGCAAGATAATCCATATTAACAATTTAGTATTGGTATCTCTTTAGTTTCCCTCTATCTGCATATAATCCTGGTCAAGCATACAAACAGAAGTATATCTCTATTTGTTTTATTAAAATAGGATCAATATTGTACCCACTTTGCTGTATAATCCCGTTCTTATTCAGTTACAACTCATGAAAATCTCTCCAAGTCAGTTGGAGGTTTTAATTCACTATTTTCAATAGCTACTGAAGAGTCTACGGAGCCGCACACATAATTTATTCAATATGTCCATGATTGGTGGCCATTTGCACTTATAGTGTTCTTGTTTTCAAGAAAAATACTGTAGAAGACTCAATAGATAGATGATGGATGGATGGATGGAAGGATGGACAGAAAGGTAATTCAGATGTTTAGATACACTCTCCCTATACAATGCAGTCTTTGCTAGCCTTTAATTTAGACTTTCTCCCACCATATCTGGACATTTATTTCTAACAAACAAAACCAGTCATCATTAATTGACCAAACCATTTTAAATCATTTTTCTAATGAATCCTTCTACGGTCAACAGCTAGTTCATTCTAATAGGTCTCCCTTTAATTCTCCCCAGGGATGCTCCTTCTAGGTGTTCTTTTCATCTGCCTTGCTTCCTGGTAAACAGTCAACAAATCTGGGGAAATGTAGAAATGATTTTACTGTTGTATGCTTATTTACCTTGCAAAAAAATATTAATTGGCATTAATAAGATTAATTTCATCACTGATGTTCTTATTTATTAGACTAATAGACTAATAGACTATTTAATAGACTAATTAGACTAGAAATCAAAGGCCCTAGAATCCATATCCTGCCCAAAGTAGTCTATATTGTGACTCAGGTAGTAATAATCAGAATAAATGGCAACAACATGTACTGCATGTTCATATGTGACAGGTGCTGCTCTAAGTCCTTTAATGTATTAATTCATTTGCTTTTTCAAAATCTCGTAAGGTAGGCATACTTATTTCAATATTATTCCCACTTTACGGCTAGGGACACTGAGATGATACCTCTAGTAAATGACAGAAACAAGATTGAAACATAGAGGGTATGACTCCAGAGATCTAATCTCACACGTAGTAAATCACCTCATTCCTTCTTTCTTTGAACCTCAGTGTCCTCAGCTGTAAAATGGGTACAATTATACCCATTCTTCCTAATTTTAGGATTGCGGAGAGAAAAATAAAAAGTGATCTGAAAACCACTGAAAGCTCTCACAAGGGGAGGGAGTCTTATTGTAGCTTGGACAATTGGACTTTTGACAATAAGTCAATTGTTCAATTGGACAATTGAAATAGGACTATTTCATCATTTGAAGCAAAAATTGAGCAGATAAAATGTTTTATACAACAGCAAATTAAGCCATGTTCTGACCACACATCCTTCTGAAGGTGAGACTGGGCATATGTGTCCCACTAATGCAGAATTTGAACTGCTCCTGATTCTCTGAGCCTGCTGATTCTCCTGAAATTAGCCAACCTTTACCCTTATTGTGTAGCTTGACCGTGTCCTTCCACTCTCCGCTCTGCACCCGGAATTTCACTTAATTGGAGCACCAGGCTATAAATCTTACATACTTAAGGGCCAGAAAACTCTCTGGAGCTCTCACACTGAAATTTGTGTGGGAGTTCAGCAATATTGAATTTTCAAATAAAATGATTAACAGGCACCTCTAGGGCAGCCTCGAAGAAAACAATCCTTCCAGAATCTTGCCACCTTAATCTGAGGAAGCTTTTTGTTCTTAGGTTTAATAAAATGGTTGTGAGGTAACGTAGAGATGGGTGACGAAAAGCAGGCTGAGAGAGGCCTGCATTCTCTGGGCTGGAATCTCCCTTAAGCAACTTCTATCTGTCCAGGCCTGACAGGGCCATTGGAACATGTTACTGGGGAGGTTTCAGTCACTAAAATTTTAACTGCTATCAGCTCTCATTACTGTTTTGTTTTGTTTTTTGTTTTTTTTTTGGTTTACAACCATTCTCTCCAAGATTTTAATAATTGAAAATGGGTACACCTGATCAGAAAGCCTATTTGCTTTTCAGTAGCATAACAACATCTATCAGATTTCATGGAGCAGAGAATTAAAATCAGTTGAAAGGAAGAACATAATCCAATCCAATTGTACCCCCAGACTGAGGCCTGCAAGCCTACTATTTGCTGAAACAATGATTTAGATGCCCTGCCAAATAAATATAGGATGTTTATGGCCTTGCACAATAGGAATCTGCCTCATTTATGCAGCAGGAAGATCATTTACAACCAATTTCTAAAAGACACCAAGCGTCAATAATAAATTTTCAAATCAAGGCCAGAAATTGCAATACTCAAAAGGGGACTATTAAGCAATATGAAGTTGTTGTCAGAAAAAGGATTTTCAGGGACACCATACCAATTTATAATCTGGAAGCATCTATAAAGTAGTCATGAGCAGCTTGGTTTTTGTAGTCACTGGGAAGGAGGAAGGTTGGCTGTAAAGAGGATCTGGGTCGACAAGCAACAAGAACAAGGCATCACCTACTGAGACATCTCAGTGCCAGGCTGGCTGCCCTCTGAGATGATCACAAGAATCGTGCTGCCTTCTCAGCCAGATCTGCTTCTTGGGAGTGACTCCTGGTTTGCAGTTACGAAAAAGAGGTTGAATAAAGCTGCTGGAGGGGCCTACTTCTCTGCTCCATGTGGGGATTTCATAGCCAGGTTTTCCCCTTTACATTCGCCCTTTTGCCTATTCACCCCTTTACCTACACACACACACACACACACACATACACACACACACACACACATACTTCTCTTTCTCAAGAAACAGGAATTTAAATTCTCTAGCCTTTCCCCTCTAATACATCCTACCATATCCCAGATTCTATTAGAACTTGAAGTGAAAAGCAGCTCACAGAAAAGATTCACTTCTGGGATGGAACAGGGCAATCTGGCTGTGTATCCCAGCTCCATCCCTTACCAGCTGTGTGCCTTTCTCGAAGTCACCTGTAAACTTTCTATGCCTCCTTGTCTCTCTTATAAAAAAAAATGGTAGTGCATGTGAGGAAGAAATAAGGTCATTCATGAAAATTCTTGCTACTTAAGAAGTAGTCAAAAAGTGCTAACTGCTGGAAGTTACGGACAGGAGAGCCGATTATGACTGCCACTGGAGGAAATAACAGTAAACATAAACAAAGACTCTCCTCAAGGAAAGCAGTCAACCAGGGGTCAGAATAGGAGAGCTGAAATGTAAGCTCTCCTGCCATGTGTTCTCTGCCTTTTATCAAGTCCCTTAATCTCTCTGAGCTTTACTTCCCTCACCTGTGCAATGATAACCACCTTACACCCTTAGGGTGAATATGAAATAAGAAAACATATATAAACATGTTCTGTAAACCATAAAGAATTTTCCCACTCTTGGTCTGGCCCTCAACTGGTCTCGTTTACTTTCTTCAGGGAATGACTGGAAATGGCCATGTTTGTTTCTGTGCCTTTTATCTGATTCAGCCTACTCGAATATCAACAACCTGAAGGCAGAAACTTTGTCTTATTAACAACTATATCACTCATGTTTAGAGCAATCTCGTTCTGAATGTTTATTTTGTGTTCTGATGCAAGACAAGCATATTGGCCATCAGCCTGGAAACAAACAAACTAACTTGAAACAGGTGAAATTTGCCCTCATTGACCTGTCTCTCCTCATCCATCTTAACATCAGAAATGAACGACTGCCTCCTTCCTATGACTAGGGAATCCTCTATACATAAAGAAAGCCCATTTCTCCCTAGAAAAGCTACAACTGCCAGGTAGTCGTGTTCCAGCCTCCCTTGCAGCTAGGGCACAGGCGGTTGACTAAGCTCTGTCTCCAGGATTACCTGCCGCAGACCTCAAACTGGAAGCTAGTAATTTCAAGAAGTGTGGGACCACAGCCTCTTTTCTGGCAAGACTGGTAAGAGAGGCAGCTGTGATGATGCTTCTAGCAGCATCCAGGGTCCTGGGTTGGAGATACTGATGGAGCGAGCTGCTATATCTGCACCCAAGGTGTATTTTTACTGGTTTAAATCTGTAGCATGAGTTTGGCCCTTGTTCCTGATTGTATTACCTCCAAGCTTCATTCTTTTTGGTATTCTGGATATTCTCTATATACAGCTTCCTCTAATTAGTACATTTTAAGTTTAAATTATCTAGAAATGATTTTGTTGCTTGACGGATAGGATCCTCCTCTTCCCCAAACAGTCCACTGTCTCCATCAGATTGCATGTAATCCTGGTCCCCAAAGGGACTCCAACTAAGCTGTCCCACTAGAAATTACCCCTCCTTTTCAGCCCTCCTTCCCCTCCCCCCACCCCCCAGATCAAACTGCACATTTCCTGGAGCATTTTCTCTTAAGACCTTACTTTGTATAGGGATAATATGATCAATTCACTTAAGCCAATGTGTTAATTACTGACACTGACTTAATATAACTCCAGCATCTTAACAGAGACTTTTAATGCCTCAAAGCAAAGGAGAAAAGAATGTGTTTTTACTGTTACTCAGTGCCAGGGCCTGCGAGTGTTCTACTCTTTGCTATCTCTTTGTCTGGTGCCTCCATCAAGATGTATCATGTCTACTCCAACAATGGGTGCCCTATGGACCAATCATACAATGACACTGGTGCCATTTATTAAATCAATGTCTTTACTTCATGATTTTTTTTGTGATCAGTTCATTTATTTTTTTATTTTTATTTTATTTTTTTAATGTGAAATTTATTGTCAAATTGGTTTCCATACAACACCCAGTGCTCATCCCCAACAGGTGCCCTCCTCAATGCCCATCACCCACTTTCCCCTCCCTCCCACCGCTAACAACCCTCAGTTTATTCTCAGTTTTTAAGAGTCTCTTATGGTTTGCCTCCCTCCCTCTCTGTAACTTTTTCCCCCTTCCCCTCCCCCATGGTCTTCTGTTAAGTTTTCAGGATCCACATAAGAGTGAAAACGTACGGTATCTGTCTTTCTCTGTATGACTTATTTCACTTAGCCTAACACTCTCCAGTTCCATCCACATTGCTACAAAAGGCCATATTTCATTCTTGCTCATTGCCATTTACTTCATGATTAAACACATATACATGCACATGCACGCACATACACACACCTCTACTTAAAATACTTCAATCGCTTCCTATTGCCAAAATAACGTCCATGAGATTATAAAATTCCTGAATACTTAACAATTGGCTCTTGCAAGCCAGTATGAACCACCAGCTCCTGCAGACAACTGTCTTCCTGGCCACATCTTGCTACACACATCACTCTAACCCCACAGCTTTTTCTACCTGTTCATTGAGTCATACTCTCCCTCTGTCCCCACCCAAACCAAATCTTTCCATGGACCCATAGGCCAAGTTCTCTGTTACAACCTTCTACAGCTCTGTTATCCTCTTCTTCAGAACCTTATTTCAGGTTATGTATTTGTTCCTCCATGTAATCAATGTGACATTTAACACTATAAGCAAGTGAGCATCTGCAGGAGGTGTGATCAGAGTAGCAATAGACTTCCTTTTATATGTAGTTTCTATGCGCTCTTTTATGCAGGAAATCTCAGGACTTAGCAAGGAGAACTTCAGTGCCTGAGCAAATCTGCTCAGTTCTTACAACCACAAATACAGCGGCATCTATTTTCTCCTGGCTTCTTAGATTATTGAAGCAGGATGAAATCACTCCAAATGCCAGTGATCAGAAGTCTGATCACTAGATACTCTATGCAGATGCTTCATAAGCTATATCTGCAAGGTTGAAGTAGGAAGATGGGGAAAAATAATCCTGCAGGAAAGACTGAGAAGCAGGCACCTCATGACCACCTTACCAAAGCACCAGAGCATGGCCTCCCTTATAAGATTTCTTTTGAATAATTTCTATTGTGGAAAAGAAAATGTTTGCCAAAAAGGTTTTACTGTATAACTGTGTAAATTAAGTACTTAACGAAGTACAGAATAATAGGAAAACTCTGCTTCATGAAAGATCTTTTTCATGTAGATGTATCCCTAGCCTGCTTTCCCTTCTTCCTTCCCTGTTCCAGCTCCTAGTAAATATTTGAATTTCATTTCCAATTTTAATGCATCTCCAAAAATATGAATCCTTTCTGAGACTAGACCATATGGGTCCCCATTAGTTTTTGGGTTACACAGTGCTTGCCTAAGGTCACATAGATAATCAAACATAGAACCACAACTTGAACCAGGACTCCTAAGTCATAGTCCACTTTCATTCTGCTTCTTATCTGGTCTATTTCTGGTACCAGCAGGAATTTCATGCCACCCAAAGGAAAACCAAAGCTTCGCTACTCAAGCATCTTCTCCATGGGAAATTTCTTGTAGTTGTTGGATAAATTGTGTTTTCTGGAGAGTATTAGATTATACAATATATAACCAATAAATCTGATGACTATCTATAGAAAGACGGTCTCACTTATTTTTAACCATCAAGCTTCTTAACTCAGACCATGCGTCCTCAATACTAAAACCAACTAGACTTCGAGATTCTGATCAGAAGCTTAGGATCTGGGTTAATGAAAGCCAGCAGTGTGCTCCTAGACATTTGATGCCACTTCCTAGGTACATGAATTCAGCTGAGTTATTTTCTATCTCTGAGGCTCAGAGATAATGTACCTTACATGGTTTATATGGCTGAAGGTGAGAATGTGCACCTTAACATGGCTTATTGGAATGATTAAATGGCACAAATTCCTGGCATGAAGTAAGTGCTCAAGAAATTATCCCTATGTCTTGCCATTCATTGACAGAGATTTCTATACCAATATTACTAGGGCAAAGCCTGATGTATATGTAAGGTCTAACATATTAGTTCAAAAAATAATTTTGCTCCTATCATAGAACTAGACAGTTCATACTTTTTAGTGAAATAAAGATATACTGAGTTTGGAATATGTGGCAAAAACAGCATTAAGCCTGACCAAAGGAAATGACAGGTATTCATTCAGTTCCTTTTTTTTTTTTAAGTTTATTGCGTTTATTTTGAGAGAGAGAAAGTACGAGTGGGGGAAGGGCACAGAGAGGGGAGAGAGAGAGAGAATCCCAAGCAGGCTCCGCATTTATAGTGCAGAGCCTGCTGTGGGGCTCGAACTCACAAACTGTGAGATCATGACCTGAGTTGAAATCGGACACTTAACTGACTGAACCACCCAGGTGGCCCTTCAGTTCCTATTTTTAAGGAGCTGACAATTTCAGCTGACACATGATACCTCCTGTGTTCTTAAGGATCTCACCACACAGTTGGCAACTCGGTTCTCAGTTCTCTGAGCAATTACTGTGTGTGTGTGTGTGTGTGTGTGTGTGTGTGCGCGCGCGTGTGTGTGTTTCCAATTCCTTGAGAATCAATTCATCTCCATCTCCTCTTATTGTAGGTGTCTGAAGAAAGAAAGAACAGTTTGTTGCCACTCTTCACATAATAAGCCTTAATTCCCAGAGAGTTATTGAGTTATTCCTCTGTCTTCTCTTTCGAGATTAAATAATTCCAATATCTTTAACCTTTTCTCACAGGTCCTACTTGCCAGGCTTCGGTTTAATCATTTTCTCTGCTCTCCCCTGGAATCTCTCCAAGTCTTCTACACTAAATACGTTGCTTTTGCCATTGGGTTTACTCTCTTAAGAAACTTATTTTTCCACATAAACCAAAGCAAAAAGAAAGCATCCTCCCTAATAAAGAGAATAAATACAAAGATAGATTTCCTATGTAAGGAACCCATATAGGACACTCATATGCTTGAAACCAGTTACATTTGCTGTCACCACTATTAAGGAGAAAGGGACAAAACCAGAACAGTTTCTAAATAGTGCCAGCCATTGTGCTTCACAATTATCTGAATTACTTTTAAGCAGGTAATACTATTAACCACACACTTGAGGCTTTAGTTACACTGGAAGTTCTCAGAAGCATGCTAATAAAATCATTGTTAATGAGATCAAACGGGAATTTTTGATTCTGTAAAATACCTCTGGCCGCCAAGTCGACCATCAAGGTGGTTATTTATAGGCAGTGACTTTGTTCAGTCCTGGCAAAGTGCAAAGGATCTTTCTTTGCATTCTGTCCATCATGATAAATTAATATTTTCTGTGCTGAGAAAGCAGCACATTCTAAGGGGCTCTTAAGAAATGATGTAGAGAGGCTGATCAAATACACACTAATCATAGTATGACACCAACACATGCAGAAAGGAGCAGATAGGAAAACCAGACCTCTAGTAAAATATCTCTTCAAGACATGCACAGTGACTTGTCAGAAATCTTTTTTTACAAAAATCCCTCCCTCCTTTTTTCTCTTATTATGCCATTGAGATGAATCTGCCCCCTGTGAGCCACCAGAATGCCTATGCTTACACACAAATACACACATTCACTCTTAAGAATCTACTGAGAAGTTTCCAAATCCCTTCAAGAAACTGAAAAAAACCTCTTTACTAGATCATATTCTACTTGTTTCCAAGACTTCTTTGTTTTAGAACCACTATTTAGGAAAAAAAAACTATTTTTCCTTCCCCATCTGGAAAAGTTACAAGCATACAATTGGGTGAGAAGAGTTGATTAGCAGTGGGAAGGTAGAGAGTGAAACCACTGCTTCCCTGGGGGGGCGGAGTGGGGGGGGGGGGTGGCTTCAGGAAAACAGGTGGTAGCGGTCATCATGTTTGATTACTGAAGCTAGTTCAGCTCTGTCCAGATCCTGGCTGGCGTAGAACTAGCCAGGCTGAGAGAGGTCTGTCAACAACAGCCATGAGACAACCAGCTACATTCTGAAAAAGGCTCCAGGCCAAATTCTCTGCAGATTCCCTCTATTTTGGATCCAAAATAAATGAATGATTTCATGTGGAATTTTCCCAGGGGGGGTGTAGCCCCAAAGACAGTTCAGTCTATCAAACAATGAGTTAAATCCTAAAACAGTGATCCTTAAATCGTCAGCGGTTAGGATGGCCAGCAGCTTATAACCACAGCATAATAACAAGAAGTACCGTCGTGGGTGATGGTTTGCTAACTGTTTAACTGTCACTGATGACCCATCATATCCCTCTTACTCTTGCTGGTTGGTTCTCTGTAAGAACCATGCACAGGCACTTGCCCCAGGTGTTTGTCCAAGAGTGAAGGAAAGGCATAGGTACACGAAGGTCACTGGCTTATGTATGCACAGCTGAAGTCTGGGAGCTCTAAAACAATGGATGATTAAAGCCATAGTGTATTAAATAGATTTGTGTTGAGAAATATACATTGCAACTTCATAGCTACCATTTTTATAAAAGATTTCAATTATGAAGTGGAACTACAAATCACCCCTGATTTCATTTATTTGGTGGTAAAGATAATCTCGTAAATTCTTATCAAGCAGTAAGAAAGTGAAAGTAGAACACTGATATTGATGTGTGTTACTTTGCAATGGTTATGGAAAGTGGCCAGTAATGCTGGGTCGATAAATCATGAGTAGACACAACTCCCTCTCTTTATCCAAATTTGTACTTTGGAAACTTACACCAAATTGTTTCAAAGAAACAGCAACTTGCACCACCCCACTACAATCCATTGCATCTTGGGAAGCAATTTTTATTCCATTTGATTTTGAAAAATACTATCACCAGTACTGAATACTGGCATTTGTACCTTGGGAAGAAAGGGAAACTAAGAGAAAGGAGAGAAAGATAAGTAAAAAATTAAGATTGGTCAATTTTAAAAACATCCATCTCTACTAAGCAGGTGACATTTTAAGTAAAGCTTTTCTGAATCTGGAAAGTAAAATAAAATTCCTGCTGACTTTCAAAAGCCAACCATTTGGGTCATTCTTAAAAAAAAAAAAAGATAGCCAGCAGATTAAAGGAGCTCCATTTATAAAAATCAAATGAACCTCCAACAAAGCTTGTTTGGGGCATGAATAAATCATCTGGTCATGAATTATTTATTGTTATCAAGAAACAAGCTGGAGATTCCAGGAACTGGACTTTGGGAAGGTACTAAAGCCAGGCAATGAACAAGTTCATTGTGGCCCACCCACCATGGAAGTGAGAGGGCAGGCCACAGGGTACCATCATCTGAAGCAGACCACTCTAGACACCCTCTAGAGTTTCAGGGGATGCTTCTGCAGCATTTACACCCCAGAGCAGAAAGCAACTAGAGTTTTATCCGTAGAATCATACTTTAGAAAACTGCAGTACTCAGTAACAGACGGTAAGATTGTTTTGAGCACTGTATCTTTTTTTTTTTTAAATACACATGGGGAATATGATCTGTTTACAAGAGAGTAGAGGTTGAAAGTCTGCATTTAAAGGAGATGGCTGGAAAGTACCTCAGTAGTGAACTATGAAGAGTAGTCTGACCTACTCATTCATGGTTTTGGGGGTTGGCGTTTTTGATGGGGGTTGGGGAGAGAAGAGAAAACGGGAGCCACTCAAATTTAATCAACTAATCAACATCTATGTGTGTTCCAGGTCCAAACTGCTTTGCAGGAACTACAATAATCCCGGCTGGCATTGAAGTGAAAGTGGATGAATGTAACATCTGTCACTGTCACAACGGGGACTGGTGGAAGCCTGCTCAGTGTTCAAAACGCGAATGCCAAGGCAAGCAGACTGTGTAGAACAAATTCCCAACCGATGAGGAGTTCTTAGGAGAGGATGCTATGGCTTCCACACTGCACATGTTTGAAACAAAACAAAACAAACAAACAAACTCCTGCCAGCTACAACAGGGTCACCAGCAAAACCTTTTAGGGTTGACAAAAGTGAATATTTTGCTAAGAGGAAACTTCTCTCTTTCTCTCTTGCTACATAAGATCTATATAGTATATAGCTATCGAAACCGCTTTTGTAATTATCCATGCTTGATGGTGACTTGATGACTGGATTTCTGAAACAAAAAGGAAGAAACAGCCTCGTACAGGCTCCCGTTCTGGTGACACCTCTAGCCAGCCAGCTTACTGTCCGCCGATTTACTTCATGTTTACTCTTCTGTACATCCCACATGGCATTTTTCTCTTGTAGTATTTCTTTTTCTATTTAGAGCCTAAGGGGCCATATTCAACCACACAGTTTTGAGTTGTGTCACATAAGCTTTAGTAAAGGAATATCAGGGGTGAGGACGCTTCCTGACCAGGAAGACACAAAAGCATCCAACCAATCACCACCCCACCTTGGGTGAAACACGGAGTATAGGCTCAGAAGAGAGAGGTGGGTACAGACGGATGTACTGCTGGGGGGGGGGGGCAGGGAACTGGTGCTTGGTGCCATGTGTGGGGGATCACAATTCTTACAAACCACACATTTCCGACACAAAACCTTGAAACTGCCAATCAAAAACTAATATGTGAAGAACACCATGAGCTTGGCTCAAGAATCCAAAGAGAGCCAGGAATTCAGAATTGCAGCATTAATCACCAGACATTCCCATGATGCTGAATCTCAGTTCGGTTTGTAACTTAACACACTCTAAGCCCACTCGGTCACGTGGTCCTATAAATACCAGAACCAGGGTAAGTAGCCCCACTGTGAATCTGAATCCGACAGAACATGCCTGGCTTTTGAGTTCAGATTTGGCCGAAGGCCAGTAGTACCCACAGGAAGGTTTTTTTTGTTTTTGTTTTCGTTTTTGTTTTTGTTTGGTTTGGGACTGTGTTTGCCATGTTTTAGTAATGACCACTCAGCCCTATGTCTAAAACACAGATTCAGGACACTCTTTCCACCTCAAGTGCTGATTTAAATTAAAGATTAGGGTAGAGTGAGTCTTGCACAATACAATTCCATTTGTTGAACATTTTTTAAAATGTATATATTAGATACTGAACAATTAAAGTGAACCTTTGAAGAGTCTCAAGGTTGCCCTGGTAATGCTGCTCGTATAGTAACAGAAAAATAAAATACACAGGGTATCTGATGCCACCTCGAGTCAAGCATAAGTTTGGGGATTCTGAAACCACATGGCATAATTAGTTGCTTATTCTGCTCTCCTATCTTGAAAAACTTGGCGTGGATCTGGCAGGGTCCTTGAGGAAACTTTAAGGTTGTTTTCACTATCGATGTTCTTTCCTTTTCCACTTCCACACCAGCCTGGGCTTTGCCACAGTTCTCGCAGAGTGCCACATTCTAAACAAGATTTCTCAACTTTAACTCTATTGATATCGTGGGCCAGATAATTTGTTGTTGTTGGGGGCTGTCCTGTGCATTTTATGGATGCTTAGCAACATCTTTGGCCTCTATCTACTAAATGCCAATAGCAAACACCCTCGTAACAACAGATTGTCTCCAGCATTGCCAAATGTCTGCAAAGAGTGGGGAAGGGACATTTCACCTGGTTGAGAATCAGAGGTTAAGAATCATCAGTACAGAGTGGTTTCTGCCAGGGCAGCACACCAAGCAGACTCTGGCTGAGCCCGTGGATTTGGTGAGCCTCTAAGCCCTTTGGGACATACATGCACAACCAGCAGCCCCAAGGAATAGAGGTCAGTCTCCTCCAAATGGAGCGAGGCTTCTATTGCCATAGGTCCACCCTCAGGACATACTTCTTTAGTCTCATCAACTGGGTTTTCATTTCAAATGGTCAGCCTCTCCTCCCTGGAAGCATTTCCAGTCATCAAGAAAGAATGGTCATTTCCAAAATTAACGTTGATGAGTTGGACCTGACATTTCTCACGTACGCTGTGCTCATGTACGATGCAAACAGCCGTGCCGGCCCCATCCAAGGAAGAACATCAAGCCGTGTTCCCTTAGAACACCAATTTGCAGCAAGGTTGGTACCTTTTTTTGCCACCATGGATACATCATATAGACAGTCATGAATCATTCATGAACAATTCTGCATGATTTATTCCTGCACTCCAAAGTAAAGGCATTCCACACTTCAGCTTGTGTCTAGACAGAGATGTATTATTGAGCTTTCTTTGCCCGGAGGTTGCCTGGTACCAGCTTCAAAAATCCACACTCTTGGAAGGAAATAATAATAACAAATGACAGGAATAAGGTTTGAAACCCAGAAAATATCATTAATAGAGCCATGTAGCATAGTACCCTATCTATTATTAAGGAGTTACTATGTCCTTTTTAGAAAACAGAGTGTAACTGGGGAGCCAGGGTTCAGACAATTTGCATCAAAGTCTTGGCACAGTGATAGTTGCAGCAAGAACTTACTAGAATGGAGTGTAATATCCATCAAGAAGCTCTTTTCAGAGAGTTTGCAGAATGAAGGCTGTTCTGTGGTCTCTGTTACCAGCCAGAGAGAGGGGTTTCTTTTACTGTTGTTGTTGGATTTTCTTTTTCCTCTGAGTTTCACTACAAGCTGTTTCCTTTAAGACTTTGTAGCACTGACATTTTTCTCCCTGTAGGGAGAGATGAACCTATACTGTGACAGAATTTCTCATAAACCGATAAACATTTTACAACTTCCTTCTATCCAGGTCATTGAGAAATTCTTTCCAAACTCTGAACAACAGAGTTCTGGTCTCATCTGTTTGTTTGTTTATTTATTTATTTACTTTTGAAGGCTTTGTTTGCAGCCCCACTGTCCCCACTGTCTCCTATTCCTCCTCCTTCTTTGGTTCTTGGCTTTAACTACAGCTTTGTTTAAATAAGGGATCAACATCCTGTTTGTCAGCTGATGCCTGTTAAAAACGATTCAGTTTCTAAAATCTTTGAAAAATGGTGTGCCTGAAAACTAGTGAGAAAAAAAAAACAACTAAACACTAAACTGTAAAAAGGGGATTCTAGCAACAATATTTGATGTGTAAAAGACTATATTATTAAAAAATTATTTTGTTAAATATAAAGTGTGTTAACCAGCAAACATTGTTTGTGATATATTTTCCTTCCAAAATTCTCTTTCCCCTCTACCCTCATCACTTAATAACTAAGTCTCAGTGACTTCTATCATCTGCAAGTACTTGTGTCATTAGACCCACATTCAATTCAAATTAGGCGTGAGCTTTAGCATTTGCTTGCCCACATTGTCATGTTTCCTAAGATAAGGCAAGGTTGACTTGGGATCAAACAAGAAGCTCAAATAAACCAGCAAGGTGAGTGTAAAGTGATAGGAAAAATATTTTCCTGACCCTGCATCCATACATAATACTAATGATAATCTATAATTATTGAGTGCTGCTCTGTTGGCCAGCCCTGGGCTGTGCACTGAACCCGCAGCATCCGTTCAGTCCGTCCACACAGTACGTCTGCCAGGGAGGAATTGTTACTACCTCTGCTTTGCTGATGAGGAAACCGGAACACAAAGACGTTCAGCGATTGGCCCAAGGTCATAGGTTAGTAAGTGGCAACACAGAAATTTCGTATTATAAATATACACAAATATACACAAAAATCGAGAAAATAGTAAAGTGTCAGGAACTTCCATTTACCCATTGCCCAAACTCAACGCTTATCAAGACTTTGCATTATGCTTCATCTATTCTTTCCTTTCCTTGAATATTTTAAAGCAAATATCAAGCATCATATCATTCCAGCCCTACATCTTGTAGTAAACATCTCCTTAAAAAGGGATACTTTCTTACAAAACCGTGTTATATGACCAAAGCCTAACAAAATTAAGAATTCCTAAGTATCATCTAAACCCATCTTAAAAATGTCTTTGTTTTTCTAAGATATGAGGGATAGGGGGTATTTGCATGATCCAAATTGCCCATAACCTTGCATTTACTTGTTATGCCTTCTGAGTTCAAAATGGGGCTTTTAGCCCTGCCGACTAATAGCTATGAACTCTGACAGAAACGTGAGTTTGTTGTTATTAGAGGGTTTTTTCTGGGAAAATTACTCTTTTAAAGCTCCATGTTAAACTCCCTCCTAGACGCTGAGCAGGGCTAGCGGTGGGCAAGAGACTTTCTACCAACTGACCTCCAAGAGGCAACAAAGAGCCTCAGGGCTAGAAATGGCACCCCAAGTGCACTGCCTCTTCTATGTGTGTGAGCTTTCTTGGGGGAGTAAGAGCAAACTATTATTTTTCTTCTCCTGGAAACAATCAAGGTGCCTAACAAAGAGTAAAACTGAACAATATTTTATAAATTGCCATCATCTTTTGCACTGTTGGAGGAAGAAAAAAGCCAGCCACTAAGAAATGTCAGCATGGAGTCCCCACACATATGTATATGCACCTTGACTCCACCAAACTTTTCTTAAAACAAGATTAGACTATCTGGCTTTTCAATTTCCCATGCGTCCAATTCTCCGCTCCCTGTGTCCCTTGCAAAGTGTTGTTTACAGTTCATTTCTGATTCAGGTTTCATGGGAGGGCACTTCAAAGTGCTATGAACTGCAGTTGGAGTCCTGGGTTTGTTGTTATTTGACGGCTTACCACGTTGAGACTATTACTCTTTTAAAGAAAAGTACCTTCATGATTTTGAAAGACAAATGCTCTGAGCCAGCAACCTCACCTACACTTTCTTACCACATTTGTAAGGGATTTCTACCATGAACTGGAGTGACAGTCTTATCAGTGAACCTCAAACTGTACTGTCTGGTGTGAATACCTGATTCTTCCTGACCAAACATGTACATCCAAAAGGCACATTGTTCTTTTAATGAACAGATATAGCTAGTACCATCATGCCTTTCACAGAGTCAGAGTTAAAGGAGCTGAATTAAGGGAATTTCTTTTAAATACTCAAAATTTGTTTTACATTTAAAATATTGTCCGTTGTGGTAATGATTGGATTTTTTTTTTTTTACTTTTGAAAATCTTGAACTCATAGTTTTTTTAAGCCCAAACTCCAACTTAATTAACGTCCATACTTGCATTACAACCTGGCTTTGAGTAGAAGCACTTTTAAAAAGCTATACTTTGAGAATTGAGTTTTAAAACTTTCCAAATGAATAGTTATGTGGGGTGGGTTAGGTTTAGGGAAGGATTCAGATAGAAGGATTAGCTACCATTTCTAGAGCCCCTTCTGTGTGTCAGACACTTGTATTGGCTACTTTACATAAAATAATGATTTACATTCATTAATTCAATCATCCTCATAACCACTATGAAATTATAAACTGGTATTCCCATTTTGCAGACCAGAACACTGAGATTCAAAGAAGTTTTATGATTTTTTCCAGTTCACTCAAAACCAGCTTTTAAATCAGGAGGTTTTAAGTTTTGAACAGAATACTACCCAGGAAACCACTTAGAATAGAGTCTGATACATAACACGAGCCTATTATGTTTTATCATTATTGGGACTTGTGGTAATAAAGAGATTTCATGAATAAAGTACCCTGGATTTTAATCTTGTCATTTGAACACAAGTTGAGCAGGCATTTAGGGGGTGATATTGTAGCACAGAAAAAATGAATAGTCTATTTGGAATGACAAGCAGTCAGGTATAATGTGACTGTGAGGTTGGAGATAGATGGATACAGTGAGAGATGTGTCCAGGAAGGAAACCCAAAGGTTAGACCCCAGAAGATCATGTTAAGAAAACTGGATGTAGTTTTTATTGATACTTTGGATTTATTTACATCAAAAAGGAAGATGAGATAGCCACATTTGTGTCTTGGAGTAACAGTTCTTACAGCAGCGTGAAGGATGGATTAGGGCCTGGAGAGAAAGGGGCAGGGGCACTAATGAGAGGCAATTACAAGAGTCCAGGAAAGAATAATGAGGACCTGATCCTGTCGTGGCGAAAGTCGAGCAGATCAGCTAGGACAAAAGGACTTCATGGAGGGACCCGTAGGGATTCAAGAATTAAAATAGTCCATGTTTCTAGTTCAGGCAAGTAGAAGGATATTGATGTCAAATAGCAACTACCAAAAATATGGAACCCACGCTTGCCTTGAGAGTGTCAGCACACAATCTCAATGTTAGAACTTCAGCATAAGAAGTTATTGGTACTATTAGGTATTTAGGATCAACCTCAGGTATGCTTCTCCAAGAGAGCCCACTCCATCTTATTTGCCGGTGCTGTTTTCACCTTGGATTGAATAACTGCCATTGGAAGAGCCAAAATTCTCCATTGGTTATACATTTTGTTATAGTATTCTTGAAATGGAAGTGAAAGGTTAGAATGGCAAGAGTCACAGAATTACTCTCTAGTTTGTGGCAAATATTAATCTTACCGTAGTTAAGCAGTTTGTGTATTGTGATACAAGTTGCTTAGAAATTTCTAACACCTCTCTCCACACATGCCCCTTCAGAATATAAAAATATCAGTTGCATTTTCATATTGGTGCTCATCAGCATTTGGGAAATTCACAAGGGATTATTTTAGCTATCCACTATGGTCTTCTCTGTTTGTTTGTCCTTACCCACCCACCCTACCCCCCTGCCAGAATGTATAGAATTAAATGACAAGTTAGGTCCTGGGAAAGCCTTTTGATTTGAGATTTCCAAAGATGTTCACCCTGCTCTCATTACATTTTTCTTTGCCTTTGTTTGTTTTTTGGTTCCATGCCCTTTTTAATTAATCACAACATTGGGTCAGCCAGACCCATTAACTGCATTTCTCATTTAGACCTTTCAGAGATGCAGTTGCAGATGCAATTTAATTTGTTGACCCATGATCGATAGCAATTAATAGCATCTCTTTAATCTTGTTGAAAGGTTGGTCTCTGGCTTCCAGGAGCTACCATCTCAAGGGAAAGGTATCCACACACACAGATTATTTAGCTCCTAGGTGATAGTTGCCCTCAACTGCCTACTTTTCTTGTGACTTAGGAGCCATTACAGAAGTCACCATTCTCTAGGGCATTTTCAATTATCATAAGAAAGTTCATCCAGACTCTAAGGTTACTCCGCTGCAAGTTCATCATGCAAATGTTATGGACCAGGAGCTCTGACAAAAATACTATACAGCACTTTTTAAATTCAGAATACATTTGACTTTTTAAAGTACATTATGTTAATAAAGCAGGTTTATCAAGTTTCCTGGGACTTCTCCATGTTGTCTTGTGGCTAACCCAATCACTGCATTCACTTCTTTAATCAGTTATATTAATTAAAGAGTTTGTTCATCTATTCAATAAGCAATGTTTCAACTGGGAAACTAGACACTGCTTAAAACTAGATAAGGCTTTTTCCCCCCTGCATTCAAGGAGCTTATGGTCTGATGAGGCAAACAGCAAGACAATTCCATAATAACAGAGGAAAATGTTGTGCTCTAGGTGTGAATAGGTACACTGGGAATATTTACAAAAGGCAGTGCATCATCACGGGCCTGTCAAAAGCCTTCCTGGGAGACGTAACTTGTAATATGAGTTTTAAAAGAGGAATAGACTAGAAGAATGAGGGAAAGAGCCAATACTCTCTTGCAGCATATAGGGCGAAGTTTCTACTGATACAGCTCCAACCATGTGACTGCCCTGCTTTGCTAATAATGAAATCCATCCAAATCAGTAAATATGTACCTGGCACCAAATCAAGGGCTTTGAGAAAATAAAGAAAGCCACAATGGGCCACCTCCCTATTGTGAAGGAATGACTTATTTGTCATGGTGCCATTAGCCTTCCTTCTCTGTAGTCAATTTGCTGACCCATGGAACTCCCTCTTTTCGACCCAATTTTGCTTGCCTACTGTACTGTGTTTTATCAAAAGTTGTCCTTCCGTCTAAGTGGAAATTTGGGCAGTTTCATCCTTCAATGGTATTTGCATTTGTAACCTCATTTATTGACTTTTCTTACTTGGTGCCAGGCTCTAGTATGGAATGGAAGGCTGTGGCCCTAGGTAAAGCATCAGGAAACAAGCAAGAGACATATTTTTGAGCAAGGTCCCTTTCCAAATATTTGGAAATGACAATATGAGGACAGACACGTGCCCTGTAATCTATAAGAGTAGACTTGAAACCAATGGTCAGAAAAGTTTCCTGTGTTACAACTTTATAAACAGATAATAAAAAGATGTTAGGCAACATCTTACAGATAAGACTTGAGGTTATTGGATATAATAAATATAAGACATACAATTTGTAAATTGCAGCTATAAAATGTCTAAGGTGCATATGTGTGTATACTTGTATCTATGTGTAAATAGTAACGGGTCTATATATCCATAGAAATGTAAACAGCTATAGGCATTATGGTGGACTGATGGCTGTGTCATTAAGATCACATATGCGCTACATCTCCACAGAGCTAGTACATTCTTATCCCACTTTCGCACCTAATAATTGCAGGCTTGTTTAGCCTACAGTAATTCTTATCCCACCTTTGCCTTACTGTGAAGCATTTCATTAGTTCTGCTTGTTCATAGATTTAATTTTCCATCCCTAATCATTTGTGGCTCATGTGATCCATCGATTTCAGAGAGAAGCTGAACATGAGCAAAGAAGAGTTGCCAAGGAGAATGAAAATAAGCTGTTGTGGAGCCTAAAAATCATTGCAGTGACAATGAGATCTATGTGTAAGAAAGAAAACAGTATTTCTTATTAAATGTGCAAAATATTAACATGAGCATACGGTTGGGGTTTTGTTTGCTTTTATTTGGGTTTTTCTTTTTTTGCAACTAGATCATCATTTCTACTTAAGAGGCCTTCTCTTTAATTTACCTGCTCTGTTTACCATCTAATGTGGCCCTGCAGGGCCCCACTCCTATAAGATGAATAGAAAAGGATTTCCCTGGGCATCCAGATATGCCTGTGGATACTTGCATGCAGCTGAAGAAGAATGTGTTTCAAGCCACTTCACTTGTTTTCATGAGACACAGTCCTATCCTGCAACTGGGGCTTCTGCTACCTTCAGTCCTCCAGAGGACCCCAAAATGTTCTAGGAGTTTCTCACCACTCAATTGCCTGTTTCTCAGCTTGACAAGTACTCTGCTCTCAGGAATGTTAACTTGAATTGCTTGAGTTTGCTTTAGATACCCACTTGTACCTTCCAACTCATGAGTTATTGAACAGCCTTATAAGGCATCTTTTGGACATAAATAGTAGTAAGAGGGGCCCAGCACCACTCATGAATGAGAGCAGAGATAACCAGTGTTCCATTCCCCACCCTCTTTCTTGCAGCAGAGTGCTTTTCATCAACAGACAGGCCACTGGCTACCAAGACTCCAGAGTCGGCATCCTATAACAGCTTCATTAAACTATAGGACTGGGTCTTTTTTTAACAACCTTCAGCTACCCTCCAATAAGCAGGGAGGGCAGGGTCACAGCAGCAAAGCTGTGACATGATGCATCTGAAAAGCATAAAGTAACTTAAGAAATAGGAAAGAGACACAGAATTATGATATTTCACAACACCAATGTAGCATGCAATGATACACTTCCCTTCTTTGCACTTGCTGAAGTAAAACCAGAACATACATCTGTAATCACATATTCCAGCCCATTGATTTGCTCTCACAGAAAATGGAAGGCTAGTCATCAAACTCACATGCGTACTGAAATGATGTCAACTCAGGAAAATATTCTTTGTTTACCATAAAATCTACATTTCAGTGCATATAAATCCACTGTATGTAGACCAAGTGTAACACTATACAGTTTTCTTTAGCTGTCTCCTGGAGAAATAAAAGGACATATTGGAAATGCACCATGCATGCAATGAAATACAACTTAGAACTGTGTTGTCTAACCCATTGCTCTGGCACACAATGAGATACATATTTTTAAAACTGTTTGGTTAGTTTGAGCAATTACATACTTAGCATAATCAGACCTGAGGTTGAACTAAATATTCTGGTCCAAAGTAATTTTCTTGGGATACCTGATGTATGCCTACTGAGCTGAATCAAAGAAACCAGATCATTGTAAAGGCCTACTTCTTAATGGCTCTGTAGATATTGCCAGAGTCATGTTTGCAAGAGCAAATGCTTTCTTCCTTTATTCATTTTAAGTGAAAAAAACTTGTATTGACTTATATATAAATAAAAGCACACATATTATAAAAACACTTATAATATGGGATGTATAGGGTGTATCACTAGTACCCCAGAGGCCCTCATGTGACCCTTTCTAGTCTGTACCCCTTCCTCACCATCAAGGATAACACCACCAGGAATGAATGTATTCCAAAACAGCAAAATTAACTTTTGCCTGTTTTACAACTGTGTATATAGAATCAAAACTATCTTTTGAACCTAGCATCTTCAACATTTTATTTGTGGGATTCATCCATATTGTGGCATCCCTTTATGACAAAAATGTTGAATTTACTGGTAAAACTACACTCCTAGGAGAAATTTATTTCCTAGGAGAAGTGTAATTATTCATATTAAAAATCTAAAATCTCATCTAAAGATCAGATATGATGAAGAAATGGAAAATCTATATAAACTTGTCATTTTTTCTTCTTATAGGGATCTTCTTAACATACATTAATCTAGGAATTTATGGGCCCCCTGCATTGAGAACTGCTTCTAAGCAGAGGTAAATGTTAAAGAGCTACAGCAGTGACACCAAGTTTCTATTTTTGAAGGAGAGGACTTGTCTTTTACTGTAGTATCTCATCACTTCTAGCTGAATTTGTCATTTACCACCTTCTGCCTTCACTCTTCAGTAGTCTTATACTAGCCTAGAAAGAGAAGCAAGACTCTCTGACAGGTGAGCTCAGAAAGGTCAGATTTGAAATGGATAAGGAAAAAGCATTATGATATCCAGGATGGGGCTGGGTGTCACTGGAGAACAGGCGTATTAACACATTTCCTGAGGAGGAAAGTTCATCCTAGCAGGAATCGTATGCTCTATAACCTTAACCTGGAAAACCTGTAATAATACACCCTTCTCCAGTCCTTCCTTTAGCTAGCTCTTTTCCACCCCTCAGTTCTCAGCCTAAATACCATTTTTAAGGAACACTAACTTCACACCCTGATTGAATTTGGTTCGTCCAGACGTTCTCCCATAGACACCCGGGGCTTCTCTTTTTGGAAAATCCATCACTCTATAAAAAAATTATTCTTTGGTTGTCCCTTTTATCAGACTTTACGTTGCCAAGACACTTACCAGTTAGCCTGGTGCATAGCAGATACTCATCTAATATTTCCTGAATCAGTGGATTAATAAAAAATATATCAGGAATCTTAAAGATACAGTATCATTTTTACCCCTGAACCTTTGCATTTGTCTCTTTATTTTTGTCTCTCTAAACAAAAAAATTTTGAGTGTCACTATAAATCCACTTCTTTCTAAATGCAAGCTGTTTTTCTCATTTCTGGGAATGTATGCACTATAGGTTTCTTAAATACAAGGCCCAATAGGTCAGAGCACCTGGCTGGCCCAGTTGGTTGAGTGTGGGACTCTTGATCTTGGAGTCATGAGTTTGAGCCCCATGTTGGGTGTAGAGATTACTTTAAATAAAATCTTTAAAAGAGAGAGAGAAAGAGAGATCCAGCAGTTCAACATTATGGTACCAAAACCTACCAAATAAATGGAAGTTCAGTAGAACAAACACGTTTACTTAGAAATAAGCATTTTACACCATCTCAGACAAATGAACCAATGTAAACGATCAAAGAGACATCTTTAAAAAGACTTGTAAGATGCATAGCCTTCTCACCACATCTAGCAGATCCATTTACCATGTGATATTTGGAAGAGAGAAGAGATAGCTAAAGTGTTGTGTTTTTACGTTTCTTATGTTAACTTCCTGTTTTGTCTTATTTTTTCTCCCAGAGAAATTAGACTCTTTGTCTTCTTCTCCACTTTCAAGATTCTTACACTATGAGGAAATTTACTGGCATGACCAAGAGAACATGTTAATACTCCCCTATTAATATTTTCATGTTAATAAAGTCTGGGCTGTCTTCAAAAGTAATGCAGATGGTCACATGATGGGTCCAGTCTTTGCAGTTATAGATTGCTGATAATTACTTAATGTGAGGGGCATTAACTATTAACAATTTACATAAAGGTATTTACATTTATAATGTTTAAAATGGATTTATAGTAGATGTTATTACACATAGTAGCAACAATTCTATAATCCTGGCAGTACAATGGGTTTCCAGAAACTTTGAGCCAATATCTTAAAAAGCTAAGCTGAAACTTTGGTATATACCCTTTAGGACATAAAACAAACAAACAAAAAAAAACCTCTTAAAACCTGTTTCAACCTACAAGTGACAAAGAGAGAGTCTTAACTGAGAGTTCTTCCTTCCAAGGTTTTTTTCAATAGTCTACTCAGTTCTATAAAGCTCTGAACCAAAGGAAAGGATATTCTACGTAAAACTATTAAATGTATTAATTTCACTCAAAGATAATTTAAGAAACATTTTTAATCATTTACCAAATGGAAGACATTGGGCTTCATGTTGAGGGCACTAGATGAAGACAAAATAGGCTTTTTCTCAAAAAACATTATAGCCTAGTGGAGACACACACAAAACTGTCAATGAAATTTCAATATATAGAGGTTTGCAAAGGATGTGATGAAGTAAAAAAGGGGATTAATTACTTCAAACTGGATTTCAGAGATGGCTTTCTGGAGAAGGGATACTGTAGCTGAGTCTTAAAAGATGAACCAGAGCTGACTGAATGTGGAGATAAAAGCAGGCTGTTGCCTCCTGAGGAAACACCATGAATAAAGACATGAATGTAAAGCACGGCAGCAAGTGTAGAGGATAAATCCATGGTACACTCAGGTTGAGAGGCAAAGGTAACAGGGCAAGGCAGGCCAAGTCAGGGACGATCTGTGAGTCCTGTTAAGAAGTTAATCTTCAGTTTGTAGATGTTAAGACACTGCTAAGATATTCCAAAGAGGGGGGAGAGACACAGTCCCATGTGCACATTAGAGACAGGATTCTGGTTCTGGCTACACCATGAAAATGCATTTGGGGAAAGTGATGCTATACTGGAAGCAGGATTAGGTGACAGCTGCTCTCAAAACAAGAGACAGTGAGAGTCTATACTAGATCACCGTTTAAAGAGATAAAAGAGGTGGATCCACATGAGCTAAATTTAGGCAAAAAGCAATGAGGACTTAAAGGAATATGGGATCTGAGAGAAAGAAGTAGTATAGTTCAAGTGAGACCTGAAATATAAGGCTTCCTGGGTACAGGTTGGGTGTATGGAAATATGACAAGTTAAACTTTTAGACATGTTGAGTTGTGGGTGACCATGTAATTGCTAAGCAGTTTTTTTCCAGCAGTCCAATGGATATGAGTTTGAAGTTCAAGGCCAAATTTAAGATAGGAATATAGGACGGAGAGCTCAAAGAATATAGAGGATAATTAAAATCCAGAAGCAGGTAAGACTGCACAAGAAAAGACTATGGGGATGGGAAAATACCCATTACAACACAGAGAAACATGCCAAATGAAGACACATGGGGACAATGATCAGGAGCTCAGAACTCTGTATAGCCACACATTTTTCTCTGTATTCTATTCATGGTAAGGCCCTTACTTATGTCTCCAAAGGTCAAAATATGCGTTAAATCTTGTCCACTTAGGGGCACTTGGCTGGCTCAGTCAGTAGTCCATGTGACTCTTTTTGAGACCCATATTGAGAGTAGAGATTACTTAAAAATTAAAATCTTTAAAACAAAAAAACCTTGTCCACTATTTTGAAGAAGAAAAGCCAAGAGCTAATGATGGATTAATGTTGAGCAAACTTTAAGCGGCCTGAATGAAAATTGATTCTCTGTTATCTTGAAGAGATTCAACAGAATGTTTTAGTGTTACCTATCCATGTAGATAAATACATATAGTGCTGGAAAAAGGGCATGTGAGTAATCTATTCTCATACAAATAATTCTTACCTATACGTGCTGAAATGCTCATTTCTCAGTCCATTAGGTTCAATTTAATGCATATAGAACATGTCTAGGATCAATAGGACTTTGAAGGTTTCATTTTTAATTTTACTCAGATGAAAAATTCTGAGCACTGCTTGCTAGTTCTAGCACTTACGCAGCATCAGCAACAGGCCCCGTAGGAAGCATGAGGCCAAGGTTAAAGCTCTTCTAAGTCAAGGTGCTATGATACCCAGAGAACCAATTTTCATTGTATTGCGTGTCTTCTGGTATTTTATTGGCATGCCCAGAATCTGAGAGCAGAAAGGGTGCACTGGGACTAATTTCGGTTGCAAATGTATAACTCTTGACATTAAATTTTCCTTAACTTTCACAAAATTCAAGGTTACTGCTTTAGCTTATTAGTCTTTAGCTAATTTTGTATCATGTACAAAAAAACAAAAGTAGCAATGGTGTTTTCCTCAAAATACACAAGACAACAGTGTAATGAGAGATAGGGGTCCCAGTTTCTGCTGACTTAGCAAGTATGTGCTATAGAAAGAACAGCTCTAATCACCTTCCTCATGACTAAAGTAGTGTTTTTTTGTAGACAAATGTGACGCCCCTCTGGCCAAGTGACATTCCCTTAAATTGTTTCTTTATTATTAATGAAAAGTTTGCATATCCCCAGCTGTATTAATATCCTCATTTGCAAAATGGCAGATGAGCAGTAGGATGAGGGTTGGGATAATGAAGGGTATGGTATATGAGCCTTCATCCTATCATAAGCTCAAATACAATCCAGAAAATATCTTTTGTGGCAAAAAGTCTCCTATACCATTCTACTAGCTTGTGTGCCTTAAACCCACTCTTTGCTGACACATCATCCCTAGTGATCCCTGCATTAGTCTGACCCACCGTAACTTGCTGAAAGATACTTCATCTTAATTTTGTATCTGTATAGTACTTTGTAGTTTTCAATGTATTTTGATTTTATATCCTCAGAAATCACTGTGAGGACAGAGCAGCTGTCGCTCCTACATACTGGAGAAGCAGAAGCACCAAGAGGTTAAATGGTTTGCACTGAATTATAGAATTAATAAGTGATGAAACTGGTCTAGAAGCCAAGTCTTCAGACTTCTGGGCAAGTTTTATCTTCACTCTATCCCAAGCATCTAGTAAAAATAAATGAAATAAAATCACTGAGGTCTGACTCAGGCAAGGAATAGTGCCTAATGCCACGGAATTAAAGGATTTTTCCTACTGTTTCTTAAGTGGCTGGAGCATATAACGGCACAATTGAAAAATAAACCTTGTCTTTTACATTCCTACTCCTTTTCCCAGAGCTCCATATCTCTCATCTTATCACCTTCCAAGTCTGGATTTAGGTCCTCAGAATGCCTCAGAATCCTGACAAGAGTCATTCCCAGCTCTTTCTTGTCAGCAAATTCCCCTATTCCCTCACAAGATACAAATGTGGCCTCCTCTCTGAAGAGATTTCTGATTTCCCCTGGAATCACTGATTGTTCCCTCCTCTAAGCTACCAGAGGATAAATTTGTTCATACAAATGTCACTCATACATTACTGTCACTCATTATGTCTTAATATTTCATTCCATCCATTTTTCCACTGAACCGTGAATCCCCAAAAGACAAGTACCTATATGTCATCTTTGTGTCATCCATAAAATATCTAGAAGAGTCTCTGGCACATAAGAGCATAACAGATGTTCAAAAAGTGATGGGTCCAGGGATCTGAAAACTTTTAGCCTAAAGTGTTGGTGACTATGTGCTTATTCCCTTTACAGTAACAGATGAATATAAATGTTAATACATGCCTTCAGAGAGAGGCCAATACTTAGCACAAAGTAATTAATCTCTCATGATAAAATATTCCCTACTGATAGTAGGGGAAGAATTTAGGTACAGTGGAGTCTTCCTATTGTTTCTCAAATCATATCACACATGCAACCTCTAAGACCAATTCAGATTATTTCCAATCAACAAATATTTAGAGTGGATATTTGACATTCTTTGGGAATACTTCCAGAATCTTCTACATATTCTTGAATTCACTATTTCAGAATATTTTGCGAAGGTTCTTAGTTTTCTTCAGAACGACATTATATTGAAAATCACCTGTTTCCTTTAGATGTCCAAGCTGTAAGTTTACCACTTTTTAAATTTTTATTAAATCATGTGTCACCTCTATTCTACATATAAAAAAAAAAATCAGTTGTGAAGAGTTGATAATGGTATGCAATACAGATCACTTGATAAAGAACAGAGAACCACAAAGTCACCATGAGACGCACATGCTGGGAGCAGCAAAATTTCACGGCCCTCTGGAGGTCACTTGGGAAAATTCAAAATCACAAATGTTAAATCTGCAAATGCCAGGGGTTTAATGAATAATAAGTACCTATTACATGTGAAACATTGTGGCAGTGCTGCAGAGATTTCAATATGCATAATTGCTCCTGTCCTAAACATTCTACTAATTAATCCTGTACCTCTATCTCTGTTGTATTACCATTTGAGCTTACATTTTTACTTAATAGAACTTCCTAAAGAAATAGCCTAAAGGCTTCCAATCAAGATGGTGCCTTGAATTAATGCTCCAACCTTTTCCATCACACACACACACACACACACACACACACACACACACACACACAGTACTGACAGAATACTTAAAAAAATATTTAAAACGTGGACATCTTTGGGGCGCCTGGGTGGCGCAGTCGGTTAAGCGTCCGACTTCAGCCAGGTCACTATCTCGCGGTCCGTGAGTTCGAGCCCCACGTCAGGCTCTGGGCTGATGGCTCAGAGCCTGGATCCTGTTTCTGATTCTGTGTCTCCCTCTCTCTCTGCCCCTCCCCTGTTCATGCTCTGTCTCTCTCTGTCCCAAAAAATAAATAAACGTTGAAAAAAAAAATTTTTTTTAAATAAAACGTGGACATCTTTTAAAAAAGATGTAAATACACACAAAGAGCTGGAAATAGAATAGAAACAGCAGTAAGTAGAGGCTACAGGCACTAGATCAACCAGCTTCCAGAATTGTCTAGAGTACATGTCTGAGCTCAGGCTGCTATAGACTGGGTAGCTTCAACAGGAATTTATTTCTCAGCCTGGGAAGTCTAAAATCAAGGTACTAACAGATTCATTTCTGGTGAAAGTCCACTTCCTGGTTTGCATAAGGCCACATTCTTGTCACTTACTCACATGCCTTTTCTTCAGTGCATGGTCCTGGAGAGAGAAAGCTGTCACATCTCTTCCTCTTCTTATAAGGGCACTGAACCCATCATGAGGGCACTATCCTCATGACTACTTCTGGACTTAACTACCTCTCAAAGGCCCTGCTTCCATATACCATGTTGGGTGTTAGGGCATGAACATATGAATTCAGGGGAAGGAGGAGCAAGGAGTCCACAATAGTGCATTCTTTTTTTTATTTTTTAATGGAGAATTTAAAACTGAAAAAAGCAGTTGAGATTTTGATTCACAGTAGGATGTGGAGAAACAGCTGAGCCAGACTAAGTACATTAAACAAGAGACCTGAAATAAGGTATCAGAAACATTAAAAGGAAGCTGAAAAGCTATGCAACTTCCCAGGACATTGGCTTATATGAAGCAATATACTTGGATGGGGGTGGGGGGGGGGGTGGGGAGGTTGGGTGGAGCGAGTAGGGGAGACTATCAAGGAACCAGAAACAGCCAAGCAGGTAGGACCCCAGCCAGGATGCCCAAAAGATCATAAATGAATCTCCACTATCATGGGACAAGAGTACAAAGACAACAATATGAACCTAGCTCTAGATAAGAAGTCTGTGTAGGCCCCTCCTCAAAACCACAGACAGGGGGAGCCTGTGTGGCTCAGTTGGTAAGCATCCAACTTCAGCTCTGGTCATGATCTCAGGGCTGGTGGGTTCAGGGCCAATATTGGACTCTGTGCTGACAGTTCAGAGCCTGGAGCCCGCTTCAGATTCTGTGTCACCCTCTGTCTCTCTGCCCCTCCCCTGCTCACACTCTGGCTCCTCAGGAAGGAAGGAAGGAAGGAAGGAAGGAAGGAAGGAAGGAAAGAAAGAAAGAAAGAAAGAAAGAAAGAAAGAAAGAAAGAAAGAAAGAAAGAAAGAAACCCAGAGACAGGAAAGAATGAGCACAGAGAATATGGAAAGGGATTGTTATTCAAGATGAAATTGCAAACTAAAATTTCAAGTATATGATAAATAACAGAGCTAAGGGAATAAAATCAATTTTAGGAACATCAAAACTGATTTTCATGTAGGCATGTTTTATAGCCTCAAAGAAATGAAGAGAGAAATAATTTTCATAAAATAGGAAAAACAAATTATGAAACTAAAGCAGTCAGACATGAATCGAGAATGAATAGATAAGAAAAAAGAGCGATTAGAATTTTTAGAAATTAAAAATTAGCTAAAACTTAGCTAAAATAAAAATGTCAATATAGGTTATAAATGATTCACTAGATACAGACAAAGTGAGAAATAATCTGAAGGCAGGGATGAAAGTGTTCAGTCAGAATGAAGCACAGGGAAATAAATATAATACAAAAGAAAAGCTAAGATATAATGACAGTGAAAATGATGACATTAAATTGTTTAACAAAAATGTATATAATAAAAACCAGAATCAAATATCAAACTTTCAAAGTAGCAGGAAAAAAGTTGAAAAATAAATATCAATCCATGTCACAACAATAAAAGTCAAAACAAGATGGGGAAAAGAAAAAACAGACAACATAGTAGTAGAAAATAAAAGAGAGGAATTAAGTTCAAATAAGCCAGCAATAGCAACAAATGTAAATGGATTAAAAGTACCTAATAAAAGACCATCAAACATGATACTTTTCATTTTAGCAATAATCTATTTTTGAAAGAAACACATAAAATATAACAGAAAACTTAGAGATTGCAAAAGATATACAAGATTAAAATTATATTTATAATAATATTAAGATGTTATTTACCACTTTAATTATGTTGACATTTGTACTGAAATTACAATAACACTGGTGGGTAAACTGCTAAAACCAAAGCACTGACATTAAACTGTACGAGTTGGTCTTTTTTGTTTTATTTCCATCCACTTACAGAAAAGAGCCCTCCAGAAAGCCAATGTTGCTTAAGGATGACCTCCATGAAGTGGTGGTATTATTAATTTTATTAAATCTAAACCAAGATAATCTGTTTCTTTTTAGTATTCACTGTAACAAAATAAGAAGTACACATAAAGCACTTTCTGTTGCATATTGACATGCTCGGGCTATCTTGAGGAAACTGTTTCTTTGAATTGCAAAATGAATTGCTATTTTTCACGGAACACCATTTTTACTTGAAAGAATGACTAATAGAGAATTTATGGCTATCAACATTTGGTTTTGGTACTCATTTTTTCAAAAAATAACATAGTGAGTCTGTGACTTTAAGGAAAACTGACAATTAACAATATCCATTGCCAATTGACAAAATTTAAGTTTTCAGTGAAAATTAGAATTTTGGAAAACTTGTGATCATGACCATGAACTTGATAGTGTCCCTGCTATTTAAAGACTATTCTGATGATATTGGTAGTTATATTAATGAATGAAATTTTGGGGGGATGCTGTATAATGAAATTTGTCATTTGGAATATCTACATAACTCAGTGAACCAATATTTCCCAAATGATAATGCATAGTGATAAAACAAAAAACAAGCACAGCTCAAAGAATCTATTCAAAGTGCAAATGGATATTAGTATAACAGACTACAAACGGGTTATTGATAGGATTTCAGATTTTACCTTGCACCGTCAGTTTTGGTGTACTACCGAAGAAAAATGTCAACAATTATTTTCTACCATTCCTACTGCTCAACATTCCATTAGATTTCCCAGTAAATATAAAAATAATATTTTTTAAAAGGACATACGGGGAGACCTGGATGGCTCAGTCCATTAAATGTCCAACTCTTAGTTTTGGCTGAGGTCATAATCTCACAGTTCCTGGGCTTGAGCCCCACGTTGGGCTCCATGCTTGGGATCCTCTCTCTCTCTTTCTCTCTGCTCTCTCCCTCTACTCACACTCTCTCTCTCTCTCAAAAGTAAATTTAAAAAAAGGGACATATGAGGGGCACCTGGATGGCTCAGTCATTTAAGCATCCAACTTCAGCTCAGGTCACATCTCATGGTTTGTGGGTTTGAGGCCCAGGTTGGGCTCTGTGCTGACAGCTCAGAGGTTGGAGACTGATTTGGATTCTGTGTCTCCCTCTCTCTCTGCCCCCATCCCTTGCTTGTGCTCTCTCTTTTACAAAAATAAATAAACATCAAAAAATTATTTAAAAAGGACAAATCATTTTTACAAAAAGACATAATTGTCATCAGTTGTAGATGATATAATTATCTACACTAGAAAATTCAAGAAAATATCAGAGAAACTGCAGAAATTAATAGAGTTTTACAACAGGATCAATATACAAAAATTAGGGATGCCTGGGTGGCTCAGTCGGTTGAGTGTCCGACTTTGGCTCAGGTCATGATCTCACGCTCCATGAGTTCAAGCTCCGCGTTGGGCTCTGTGCTGACAGCTCAGAGCCTGGAGCCCACTTCAGATTCTGTGTCTCCACCTCTCTCTGCCCCTCCCCTGCTCATGCTCTGTCTCTCTCCATCTCAAAAATACAATTAAAAAAAATTTTTTTAATATATACAAAAATTAACTACATCCCTATCTACAGTTACACTCAAATAGAAAATATAATCTCATTCACAAATATCTCATTCACAATAAAAAGATCTCATTCACAAAGATCTCATTCACAATAAAAAACTATAAGGTACCCAGGCATAACACTAACATATCTTGCATGTCATTAATCGAGGACTTAAAAAGAATTAAAAGACATCTACCATCTTCATAAAGGGAATGTTATAAGCAGAAAAATTTTCCTCTAAAGTATCCATGACTTCAATAAAGTTATCATCAAAATCTAAACATTTTATAAAATTTAAACTGATTTGCAAATTCACATCAAAGAAAATGTCTAAAAATTCAAGGTACAATTTATAGTGACAGCAAAGAATGAAAGATATTTAATAAGAGATATAACAACAAATCTATATGAGTATCACGAAGGAAATTTTTAAACTTTAAAAAATAAAGACAACTTAAATATATGAAGAAATGTGCTATTTGTAGGAAAAGGGAAACTCAGTATCACGAAGATGTCAATTGTTCTCCATATTAACATACAAATTCAATGAAAATCCTGGTAGAATATTTATTCTATGAGACCTGATAAACTGGCTCTAGAGTATGCTTACAGTATAACAGCAAATTCTTACTAGTCTTTTCTGTGAATTGGGCACTTTTCTAAAAATTTCACACACAATTCTTTAATACCCATAATAACCATATCTACGAGGTAGATAGTACTTCATCCCTATTTTACTTGTGAGAAAGCTAAGGCACAAAGAGATTAAAATCTTGAGTTCAAGTTCAGAAAAACACAACAATGATTCCTCTCCAGGTTGTCTCCACTGTACTTTTAAGCACTATACCATACCACCAAGATTACCAAAATAACTGTGTGGGAGAACAAGATGGGGTTTGGGTAGATATCTTTATCACTATAGCCTGACACAGTTTGGTAATTATGCATAAATAAGTAAACAGACCAATGAAGCCAACTGAAGAACGTATAAACAGCCTACACATTTGATTTATGAGTGGGAGGACAATATATATCAATGAGAAATGAATGACACCAAACAAATATTATCAAAGCAAGTGAAACAAAATCCCTACTTCATTCCATAAATAATTCCAAGAGAATTAAATGTTAAAATAGAAGCAAAAACCTTAAAGTGTTTAAAATAAAATTCATGGAAGTATTTATAGACTTGGGGTAGGAAATAATTTTAAATACACTGAGGGAAAAAAACCAAACTAATAATGATAAGCTAGCCTACATTAAATTTAACTTCCGCACCACAAAAATATACCATTAAAACAAGTGAAAAGCTAGGATGAGGTGGGAGAAGATACTCATTATTCATAAACAAATAATTAGTATCTGAAATATATAATGAACTCTTACAAATCAATAACAAGTAGACCAACAGCCCAAGAGAAAAATGATCAGAACCACAAGCAGGAATTTCATAGAGTAAGAAACACAAATGATGAAAAAACATAGGGAAAGATGATCAATCTAACTGGTAATCAGAGAAATCTAAGTATGACCAGTGGTGTGTGGAAGGAAACCAGTTCGAATCGTCATGCTAGAGATGACTGTACCCATCTCTCCCCAGCTCCATATTGTCACATTAAGTGAGGTCATGTTATTAACTTGCAACTGGCCATGATGGCAATATTTACACTAGGCAAATGGACAAGTGCTGCCATTTAGAACTTTTTTTTTCTACTGCCAGTTTACCAGCATACACAGACTTATTATTTTATACCTATAAGATTAACAGTATAAAATATAATAATACCAAATGTCATTAACAAGGATGTATAGTAATGGGAATCCTCATACCCTGATAATAGGTTTGCAAAGTAATTTAACTATTTGAGAGAACAATTAGACAGTATTTGTAAAGTTAAAGGGGTATTTATCCTATGACTCAGCAATTCCATTCCTGGGAAAACAGAGAAAGTCTTACATGTATGTACAAGGCGACATGTGCAAGTATGTTCACAGCAGTATTAATTGCCATGGCCAGAAAAACTGTAAATATCTTCAATATCCATCAAGAGGGGAATGCATAAATCAACCATGATATAGTTATACAATGACCTACTACATAGCAGTGAAAATGAGTGACCTAGAAAAGCATATATCAACTTAGATAAATCTCACGAATATATTAAGTGCAAAAAGCAAGTTGCAGTAGACTACATAAAGTATAATACCTTCCACATATAATTTTTAAACATGGAAGCAATATTATATGCTCTTTATGGCTATATATGTATATCTATACATGTACATGTATAGTGTGTTTATATACATATGTATATTTGCAAACTATATCAAATTGATAAAAATTTAAAATATGATAATACCAAGGATATGGGAAAAAACTAATTCTCATACACTGTGAGAGTATGATTTGATATCACTCAAAGATCAAATTGACAATATTTATTAAAAATGTAGAAGTGCCTACCTAATCTATCAATTTGGTTTTTAGGAGTATTAATCCAAAGAAAGCTCTTACAAGCATACACACACAAAAATGCTCAATAATTTCCATTGTAACATTACATTGTGCAGAATTATTTTTACTAGATAATATAGTAAAAATATTAAAATATGGACTGAATAGAAACCAAATTAATGGTTGCATTTACCTTGGAGGAGTTATAGAACGATCTATAAACAGAAATGTAAGAGAAATATCTTAATTGATTTATTTCTTGAGAAAATATTTGAAGGAAATGTAACAATATGTTAACATTTGTTAAATTTGGATGGTAACTAAATGAGTGCTTTATAATCATTTTTTTCTCCTTTTTAAGATAATATATAATCCCTTAGTTTCCTGAAGTTGTTTTATAGGAGAGGAAAACCCACTAAACTTGGAATCAAACACCCATATTATAATCCAAGCTCTTCCACTAGATAGCTGTGTGTTCATTGACATGACTCCTGAGTTTTAAACTGAAATGTAGTAACACCCTCACAGAGGATGGTTATATGCTACATCCTGAGCTACAGAGTCCCGGACACTGGCCAACTGTGCATATTAGTTTGCTAGGGCTAACACAGCAGGGTACCACTACCTATATGGCTTCAACAACAAATGCATTGTGTCACAGCTCCAGGGACAAATCCAAGATCAAGGAGTCAACAGGATTGGTTCCTTCTAAGGACTATGAGGGAAAGATCTGGGCTAGATCTCTCTTCTTGGTTTGTGGATGGTTGTCTTGTCCCTACATATCTTCATAGTGTCTTCTCTCTGTACACATCTGTTCCAATCTGCCCTTTCTTACAAGCATACTAGTCATGCTGGATTAGGACCCACCCTAATAACCTCACTTCAATTGATTACACATGTAGAGACTCTCTCTCCAAATAAGGTCACACTGTGAGGTACTGAGCAATAGGGCTTCATATGAATTTTAGGAGGACAAAATTCAACCCATAAAACCTACCATCTATAGTCAATACTAATGGTCATCAAAATAAGCTGGAGTAGCCATACTTATATCAGACAAACTAGATTTTAAAATAAATATCATAACAAAACATTAAGATGGGCATTATGTCACAATTAAGGGGTGTATCCACCAAGATCTAACAATTATAAATATTTATGCCCCCAATCGGAGGAACCTAAATATATAAATCAACTAATCACAAAATAAAGAAACTCATTGATAATAATAGCATAGTAGTAAGGGACTTCAATACCCCACTTACAACAATGGACAGATCATCCAAGCAGAAAATCAATAAGGAAACAATGGCTCTGAACAACATATGGACTGGATGGACTTAACAGATATATTCAGAACATTTCATCCTAAAGCAGCAGAATACACATTCTTCTCAAATATATATGGAACATTGTCTAGAATAGATCACCTACTGGGTCACAAATCAGACCTCAACAAGTACAAAAAGATCAAGATCATACCGTGCATATTTTCAGACCACAACACTATGAAAATCTAATGAACCACAATAAAAAATTTGGAAAGATCATGAATACATGGAGATTAAAGAACATCCTACTAAAGAATGAATGGTTTAACCAAAATTAAAAAGGAAATTAAAAATTACATGGAAGACAATGAAAATGAAAATGTAACAACTCAAAACCTCTGGGAAGTCCTAAGAGGAAAGTATATAGCAATCCAGGTTTTCCCAAAGAGGGAAGAAAGATCTCAAATACACAACCTGACCTTACACCTAAAAGATCTGGAAAAAGAACAGCAAATGAAGCATAAAACCAGAAGAAGAAGGGAAATAATAAAGATTAGAGCAGAAATCAATGCTATTGAAACCATAAAAACCCCCAGTAGAACAGATCAATGAAACCAGGAACTGGTTCTTTGAAAGAATTAACAAAAATTGATAAACCCCTAGCCAGACTGATCAAAAAGAAAAAGCAAAGGACCCAAATAAATAAAACCACAAATCAGAGAGGAGAGATCACAACCAACAGCACAGAAATACAAATAATAAGAGAATATTATAAACAATTATATGCCAACAAATTGGGCAATCTGGAAGAAATGGATAAATTCCTAGAAACATATAAACTACCAAAACTGAAACAGGAAGAAACACAAAATTTTAACAGACCCATAACCAGTAAAGAAATGGAATCAGTAATCAAAAATCTCCCGACAAACAAGAGTCTAGGGCTGGATGGCTTTCCAGGGGAATTACACCAAACAGCTAAAGAACAGTGAACACCTATTGTCTTGAAGCTGTTCCAGAAAATAGAAATGGAAGGAAAGCTTCCAAACTCATTCTACGAGGCCAGTATTACCTTGGTTCCAAAACCAGACCAAGACTCCACTACAAAGGAGAACTACCAACCAATTTCCCTGATGAACATGGATGCAAAAATTCTCAACAAGGTACTAGCCAACCAGATCAAACAATACATTTAAAAATATATATTCACCATGATCAAGTGGGATTTATTCCTGGGATGAGGGTCTGATTCAATATCCACAAATAAATCAATGTGATACATCACATAATAAAAGAAAGAGTAAGAACCACATCATCCTCTCAATGGATGCTGAAAAAGCATCTGACAAAATAGAGCATCTTTTCCTGATTAAAAAAAAAAACCTTAAAAAAGTAGAGCTAGAAGGACCATACCTCAAGATCATAAAGGCCATATACAAAAGACCCACCGCTAATATAATCCTCAACGGGGAAAAACTGAGAGCTTTCCCCCTAAGGTCAAGGATGTCCACTCTCACCACTGTTAGTCAACACAGTGTTGGAAGTCCTAGCTTCAGCAATCAGAAAACACAAAGAAATAAAAGGCACCCAAATCGACAAGGAGAACTGATCCATGATGTTGTAGAATATAAAATCAATGCACAGGAGTTGGTTACATTTCTATACATCAATAATGAAGCAGCACAAAGAGAAATCAAGGAATTGATTCCATTTATAATTGCACCAAAACCCATAAAATACCTAGAAATAACCCTAACCAAAGAGGTGAAAAAATCTATACACTGAAAACTATAGAAAGCTTATGAAAGAAACTGAAGAAGCACAAAAAAATGGAAAAATATTCCATGCTCATGGATTAGAAGAAACATTGTTAAAATGTCGATATCTCCCAAAGCAATCTACACATTCAAATGCAATCCCTATCAAAATAACACCAGTATTCTTCACAGAGCTAGAACAAACGATCCTAAAATTTTAATGGAACCAGAAAAGGCCCTAAATAGCCAAAGCAATCCTGAAAAAGGAAGCCAAAGCTGGAGACATCACAGTCCCAGATCTCAAGATGTATTACAAAGATGTAATCATCAAGATAGTATGGTACTGGCACAAAAATAGACATGTAGGTCAATGAAACAGGACAGACAACCCAGAAATAGACCCATGAATGTATGGTCAACTAATCTTTGACAAAGCAGGAAAGAATATCCACTGGAAAAAAGACCATCTCTTCACCAAATGGTGCTGGGAAAACTGGACAGCAACGTGCAGAAGAATGAACCTGAACCACTTTCTTACACCACACCAAAATGGATGAAAGACCTAAATGTATCTTATGTACATTTTAATAAGTATTAAATAAAGCCATCCAAATCCTAAAGGAGAAAACAGGCAAAAACCTCTTTTGACGTCAGCCACAGTAACGTCTCATTTGACATTTCTCCAGAGACAAGGAAACAAAAGCAAAAATTAGGGCTTCCTCAAGATAAAAAGCTTCTGCACAGTGAAGGAAACAATCAACAAAACTCAAAGGCCACTGACAAAATGGGAGAAGATATTTCCAAATGGTATATCAGATAAAGGGTTAGTATCCAATATCTATAAAGAACTTATCAAACTCAGCATCCAAAAAATAATAATTCAGTGAAGAAATGGGTAAAAGACATGAATAGACACTTGTGCAAAGTAAACATCCAGATGGCTAACAGACACATGAAAAAATGCTCAATATCACTCATCATCAGAGAAATACAAATTAAAACCATAATGAGATAGCCCCTCACACCTGTCAGAAGGCTAAAATTAACAACTCAGGAAATAACAGATGTTGGCAAGGATAAAGAGAAAGGGGAATCCTTTTGCACTACTGGTGGTAACACAAACTAGTGCAACCCTCTGGAAAACAGTATGGAGGTTCCTCAAAAAATTAAAATAGAACTACCCTACAACCCAGAAATAGAAGTACTAGGTATTTATCCAAAGAATAAAAAAAATGCAGATTCAAAGGGGCACATGCACCCCAATGTTTATAGCAGCACTATTGACAATAGCCAAAATATGGAAAGAACCCAAATGTCCATTGACTGATGAATGGATAAAGAAGATGTGGTATACATATTCAATGGAATATTACTCAGCAGTCAAAAAGAATGAAATCTTGCTGTTTGCAACAGCATGGATGGAACTAGCATGCATTAAGCAGAGCAAAATAAATTAGAGAAAGACAAATAATCCTGATTCACTCGTGGAATTTAAGAAACAAAACAGATGAACATAGGAGAAGGAAAGCAAAAATAACATAAAAAGAGAGGGAGACAAACCATAAGAGACTCTTAAATACAGAGAACAAACTGAGGATGCTGGCAGGGTGTTGAGTGGAGGAAAGGGGTGAGGGACATTAAGGAGGACACTGGTTGAGATGACCTCTAGGTGTTATATATAAGGGATGAATTACTATATTCTATTCCTGAAAATAAATACATAAATAAATAAATAATACTTTAAAAATAACAATAAATATAGACTTTGATTTTAAAAAAGAAAACCCGTTTTTTTGTTGAGCGAAAGAAACAGAGATTGCTCTAAAATGCCTTATGCTAATAAACTCTTTAAATAATGCATCTTTTTCTATATATTCTTTTTTGAAGAAATAGATACTAGACCTTAAATGTTTTAAGAATATAAAGCTCATCCCCAACTAAAAGTGACTTTAATTTATCGATATTAATTCACTGGTCAAATGTTACGAGGCAGGGCTGATGAGTGGTGGAATGAGATGTGTCATTTCAGCTCTTTCCTTTTCAGATGCACTAGGACACCGGTGTTGGTGCGCCCTGTGGCCAAAAAAAAGCTGGACCTGCCAGCTTCTCACGTGTCACTCCACAACCAGTGTGCTGAGGGGGGGGGGGGGGGGGGGGGGGGGGGGGGGGGGGAGGGGCATGGAGGATAATGCTAGCAATGCCAAGATCCTACCTTTGATTCCCATCAGAGCTAATTAGTTTCACTCATCCCTACATATAGCCAGCCACTTTGCTATTGCCTGCTGACCCACAGAACAACTGAGGTCAATCAAAAACAGAGCACTGGCTGTTCCAAAGGCCTTGACTTCTATTCTGAATCCCAGAATTTATAACTCAAGAGCAGGAAAGAGGCAATGGGAGGCTAACTTTATCCTAGTTCAAATGACACTTCTCATGTTATTTCAGACCTCCATGACCAGGTGATTAACATCGTGAAAAAAAAAAATCTTCACAGAATGGAACAGTCTATGCAAACGAATAATTGGGAACAGCAAATTGGGATAAAATGGCTTCAAGAGGCCATAGCCTGGGGTTAACAACACTCTTCTCATGTAATCACTTTTCTACCTAATTAAAAATATCATAGGGGCGCCTGGGTGGCGCAGTCGGTTGAGCGTCCGACTTCAGCCAGGTCACGATCTCGCGGTCTGTGAGTTCGAGCCCCACGTCAGGCTCTGGGCTGATGGCTCAGAGCCTGGAGCCTGTTTCCGATTCTGTGTCTCCCTCTCTCTCTGCCCCTCCCCCGTTCATGCTCTGTCTCTCTCTGTCCCAAAAATAAATAAACGTTGAAAAAAAAATTAAAAAAAAATATCATATTAAAATAATATTGCATATAAGTTTAAACTGAATAATCATTACCTACAAATATTTTATTCCCATTATCAACCATTTAACTTTTTTCCTCTGTAAAAGATTGTACATTCTACAGAATAAGCTATTATAAACTTTACCAAAAAAAAATTCTTTTATGTCTCTCTCTTGCTTCTTGTTTGTTTGGGTCAAATCTTGGTTGTAAATAAAGATAAAGGCCTTTACATTCAGACACAGAAGATAGTAATAACATTCCAAGTTTCTCATGAAAGCATTTCAAATTTCCAAATTTTTCCTCTTTAAAGTGAGAAATTCTTAGCTTCTTCCTGTTTCTGGTACTCTAAGATTTAGAATTGATATGGATTATAAAGCAGAGAAATCAGCTAGGGACAAAATGCATTGAATTCTTCAATACACAGATATAATTGGGGGGACACTATTTGCATTTCCCCCCCTTGTTAATATCTTCAGAATGATGACCACAGAACAAATGTCTGAGAGTACTCTCTTGATTGTGAGTACTTAGAATCCCGCTCCAATCCAACAAAAATCCCCAACACAGATTTTTGACCTCTCATCATTTCAAAGTCTACTTTAGGCACAACTGGATTTAGGTGCTCAAACTTCAGGCATCAGTTCCTTTTCATTTCTCAGGTCTATTTTCCTAAGATAGGCTCTCCTCAATGACACAAAGATCCAATAGGAACTCTCAAATCACATCCTACCGATTTAGCAACACCAGAAACAAAAGACAAAACTCTTTTCCAAAATTTCCAGCAGGCATCCCAAGTTTCATTACTGCATGCCTCATCCTGGAGCAACCAGTGTATCCAAGCAGATGCTGGGCTGTCATGTATATTCCTGGTCCATGCACCCACCTCCTGAACCTAGGAGCTGGATCAAACTCCACCCCAACCAAGTGGATAGAAATGGGTCAGGACTGGTGTCCCCAAAGGAAACCTGGAGTGCTGTCATCAGAAGGGCAAATGGCAGACAGAACCAACAGATAACAAATTAAGACTTCAACAGTGGGTATTTCAGGAAAAAAATACTATCAGTCACCAAGGTAGTGGAGTCAGAATGCATGGCAAGCTCAGTCTAAACTCATCATCACAACTGGAAAAAGAAATAATTAAAAATCCATTTTCTACTGCTGGAGGGTCAACACTGCACTGTCACATGGACACATAATTATGGTAAGTCATAGCTATCATTTGAAAGCTGCTCAGAAGGTATGAGAAAACAGCAAATATAGAGTGGCACTGAAAGGCTGTTTAACGCATCCTCCGCGACTGATTAAATCACACCTAAGCCTTCAATTTTTGAAGACCCACAGAAACAAGGTGCTATCATTATCATTCCATTATAATTAAATTATTAAGAAAAATGATATACGTTGCCTCTCTAGCCCTCTCTCTGCAAGGATATGCCTCCATCTGTATATGTCACTAATTAATTTTTTGTAACAATTAGTTTCAATGCTCCTATGAGGGATGCTAATCTCTCACCAGGGTAAAATGAGGCACTCAGATAAAAGTCATGCTTCTGGGAGGCATGAATTTCCATCCCTGATAATGACTTTTGGATCAAAAATGTTCTCTCGCCCCAAGGACTATTCACGTGGAGTTCAAAAGGCTATGAAAGAGATGACCTCACAAGGTGGGCTCTTTCAGCTACCAATTAGGACAACTCTCCTATTTGAAATTTGGCCCCTTGGATCATCTGTTTAGTGGTAGAGTCAGCCACAAGAATCAGGCTTTTTTTTGCTCCTGTTGTAATGCTCTATCATAATTAATGACAGTGTCATACTGTACTTAATGCAAATTAATTCTATGTTTGTCCAAATAACCCAATACAATTTGTTTAAGTTTCCTGTGCAGCCAGATTTTTGAATGCATTATCTGAAAGATGGAAAAGACATTCCTCCACAAGGGTTTGGGTTTTTTGGTTTTTTTTGTTTTTTTTTTAAATCAGAAATTAAATAAATAAAGGGCTCACCATATGTGCAGACTGGGACATTGCTTGCAGCATTTAGCAGGGTCAGATTATCAAGTTTCATTATTTGATACATTTTTCAGGCTTGCAACAGAGTCGCAAAGAATTGATGGGAGCAGCAAATTCATTTTAAAATGGGTTTATCGCTTCATCAGGTATTCATTTAAGCAGAATCCACAGCATAACTGGATCTCTTTGGCCCTATGTGACATGTTTTTCCAAATGGAATGATAATAAGTATAGAGATATAATATGGAGTTAAAGACTTCCCATCTCCATGAGGCACCCAGATATTCAAAGAAAGAAATTACTTTCATTCTCAAGCCACTGCTCACCAGAGTATCAATGGCCAGCTGTTTTTAGGGCCCTGCTAAAGAGAAATCTAGAGAGGCCGCAATACTTTTGGTTTGAGGCTAATAGCTATGTTAGAAAGAAACCATTATAAGGGCTTTAGTTTCTGATGAGAAAAAAAATTGTAAATTGAGCATTAAATAAAGTATTATAACACATTTTCTTAGAGTTACTAAACCAGATCAAATAGGAAAATGACATGAAATTAGTTGAGAAAATAAAATTACAACACCAAAAAAAAATGTTATTAAGAACCTTCAAGCTATTTTAGATTTCTAGAGCATCATAAATTATGTAGGCGATATGCACACCAATCCAAGGTCTACAAAATCTGACTTCTAGTCTCAGATAGAGATTGTTAATTTGCTGAGTTCTTGTAGAATGTCTCTACATTTAATGAACTCTATCACGACCTCCCTGCAAAATGCGCCTCAACATATAAACTGTTGATTTTCCAAATACATATTGACATTATATTTTGAAAAAATAAAAAGCTGGTGGTGTAGTGGTATGTACAATTGTTTTACATAACAAAGGCTTCATGCTATCAGGAATATAATGGGCACAATAATGTGTAAAAGGTCACATTTATTATTGATAATGCTATTTTGAAAATCTGCTTAGATCGCTACTTAAGTGTACTGGGAATCCTGCCCCAGAGTCTAGACACTGGTTGTCAACCTTTACTGCACATTAGGATCACATGGAGAACTTATGAAATACATCATGACCAGGCCAATTACATTAAAAGATTCACTAAGGATTGGCCCCAGGCATCAGTAGTTTTAAAAACTACTTAGGTGCTTTCAGTATAGCCAAAGGACTAATGGTTTAGAGTAGTGGTTCTCAGGGTGGGTTGCCTGGAGCAGCAGCCTCCATATCACAAGGGATTTTGTCAGAAATAAAAATCAGGTCCCAACGGAGACCTACTAAATCAGAAACACAGGGGGAAGTGATGGTGGAGCAGATGGACCAGGTGATTCCGATGAATGCTAAACCACTGATCTAAAACTTGAAACAGCCCATCCAGAGAAAAGTGTGGATCTGCAAAGCAGACACACTTACCTAGGACCATCACCTCTCACTGGTCCATAGTGTAAAGTGCAGAAAGCCAGGGGTGGATCCGGGCATTGAAGAGCTTGAAGTCAATACAATTCCAAGACCCTTTTTAACAAAAACAAAAATACAATATTAGGTACAAAGTAAATATTCATTTAGAATCAGAGAAATCACAAATTTTTAAAACTTCAATGCTAATGAATATTACATACTATAACATAATACTTTTATTAATTTATTTCCTGAGACTCCCCTCTAACATTCTTTTCCTACATATTTTTCCACTGAATATGCCTTCATTGACTTTTTATAACAAAATATGTATAATAACAAAAATTCTTTAATATTTTCTATAGGGATAAAAATGATTCATTCTTTCCTTTAGTATGATGATTTTTTATTTTTATAAAAGGTCTTAGAAGCAGTCTGCAGATGAGGAAAGTAATGCTTTATTCACTTTATGCTAAATCTACCTTGTACAAACTTTTGATAAATTAACTTCCCCAATCAACCCACCACCTAGGTAACTCATTCTACTTCTGCAGGGAGGAGGAGACAGTACAGAGAGCTAGGAGTTTTTAGAAAAAAATTCCTCCTGATGAAAACAAAATGAAGAGAATCTTTGTTCCCCTGAGAGAGAATGGCAGCTTTTGGGGTTATCTACACATGGACAAATGTGTGCAGTCAACTAAGTTCACATGACCAGATTCCTTTCTATTTTTCTAAAAAGTGTGATGCTTCAGCTTCTGAAATTGGGAAGTTCAAGAAGGGTCTAGTCTAATTTTATAGATATCTGGGGCCCCTGGGTGGCTCAGCTGTGTGAGCATCCAACTTCAGCTCAGGTCATGATCTCACAGTCTGTGAGTTCAAGCCCTGCATCAGGCTCTGTGCTGACAGCTCGGAGCCTGGAGCCTGCTTCGGATTCTGTGTCTCCCTCTCTCTCTGCCCCTCCCCTGCTCATGCTCTGTCTCTCTCTGTCTGAAAAATAAAAACATTAACAAATTTGAATTTTAATAGATACCAAAGTGTATACTGACGGTGTGGAGTGCCAAAGCCCACTCCCTACCTTTGTGAGATTTGACTGTTCAAAAACAGAGTGATCCTAACCAGATATATACAGGGTGAGAATTATCATTTGGGCACAGTTCAAAATGGATTTTTAATTTGGTTTGCTCTCCATTCATCAAAAAAGCAGAGCATAGGATGTATGGAGGACAAAGATACAGACACTGACACAAATAAATAAATAGCATGGCCTCCCTTGTCACCGCCTTAGGGTGCAGTGGAGGAACAGAATGAACCCACCACCACTTGAGAAGAGTTTGAACTGTGGGTCTGCTGCCTTTTATACACTGAGCCACTTAGACCCTCAGACACACATTCTTTAATAAAATCACTAATTCTGCCCCTTGGGGAACACTTGTCCAGGTTTCAATTCTAAAACTTCCTGCCAGGCTAGCACAAAGACAACCTCTTTATGGACCTACTTTATAGACTCAGGAGCTTTCCACTTTTGTCCACCCACGGGCAGAGGGTCTGGAGCATAACAAATGTCCAACAAATATTTGTAAGATGAATGAATACACAAGCTTAAAGTTCACAGGATGATAGTATAGGCTGGGATAGGTACATAACCTGAGAAAGTGTACTTGTTTCAGTGTTTTCTTTTAATTTGACAGTTTAATAAAGAGCTGCTTAAATGAACAGCTGTTTACAAGCAGACTTTTATCAGTGTTTGTCTGCTTTCAGGGTAAAAAAAAATAAATAAATTAAAAATAACACTATTTCGATGGGGAACTCAAGAATGGCTTAATGAAATAGGTGGCATTTTGGATGGGTCTTGAAAGATGGAATTTGACAGATGACATGTTTCAGAAAGATATTCCAGATGGAGGGAGCCTCATTAGCAAAAGACACAAAAGTAAGAAACTGTGAGGCATGTTTGGAGAAAAGCAGTAATATAGTTTAACTGAAATGTAGGATGACTGAAGGGGCAAAAACTACACTGAAAGTTTGGGTCTGGAGTATCAATCTGAACAGTTGGGATTTCTTTCAGTAGGAATGTGGGCGCCCCAGAGAGTTTTCAAGTTTTGATGAAAGTTAAAACTGACATAGCAGAACTATTTTAAGAAGATGTATCTGCCATCAAAGATGTAGCAAGGACTAAAGAGAATGACTACGGATCCATGAGATCAGCTAGGATATTAAAGCAACAATCCAAGTGCGAAAGCACTAATCTTAACTAGGATGGTAGCTGTGGAAATAGAAAGGAAGAGATGAATGTGCAGAACAAAGTAGGGGAAGTTTCTGCTGAGTGTCTCAATTAGGAGAATTAGTGAGGAGGGGTAAATGGGACAATAGGATGTGGGGAAGGAGACAGCCAAGGAAGCTCTAAAGTTTAAAATTTGGAACTGTCATAGTAAATTTGCTGGGAATATAATTTCCAAGTGTTGATACTGGAGACAGTCCAACAGACTGCTGGATGAACAGTTCTGGACCTTTGGAAGTCACCTCCAGATCTAAATCTAAGCTCCACAAAGACAAGAACCGCGTCTTCTCACAGCTGTGTTACTCAGCACATAATCTCGTACTTACAAAGAAGAAAGAAATATTTGCTAGATAACAGAATGAAGATTATAGCTAGAATCAGTGATAGATTATAAAAATGGAGATTATAGTACAGAATCAATGGAAAAGACAATGAATGTGGAAATTAGGGAAATGGTTCAAACACAGAACTTTAAATAATAAATTATAACTTGCAAGAGGAAGAAGACCACCTTGGGCCAGCAACAGTACCAGACAGTGTTGAGATATAGCAATGATAATTCCTGACACTAACATTGAGCACAACATTGACACTAACATTGAACTCACATGCTTAGAGTTCGCCAAAAGAGAGGAAAGCAATTGTACCTAGTATATCCATGGACCCTGGAGCAAAATTCACAGCATTAGAAGTTGATGCTGTTTTTTTAAACAGTTGTGATCAAAAAGGATGGGGAAGGTTGAGTGTCCCATTGGTACTTATTCTGAGTGATCACAGTTTCTGAGTAATCTGTTGGTAGGGAAGTTTGGGATATGTGAATATCTTGATGGCAGAATGACCTTTTTATAAGACCTGTAAGCCTCAGTTTAAACCCACCCCCCCTCCACAATGATTTCCCATACACTTAGGAAAAACCCAAATGCCCTAACATCATCCACATAATCCTACAATATCTGTTCCCTGCTGACCTCTCATTTTGTGCCTCCATTTCCTGTAGCCTACCATCTTCAGTCATCCCAAATAGTCTCTACTCCCTCCCATTTCTCTTCTGATTGGAACATAATCCTTCCAACCACCACTTCTTTCCTCCAATCATTTGCTTTATCTAGCTAGCATTTACTCACTCTTAAATCTCAGTTTAAAGATCACTTCTTTGGGGAAGACTTTCCCACTCCTTAGTTTAGGTCTGATTCCCCTGTTATAAACTATTAGAGTCCCAAGTATCTTCACTTTACAGCCTTTATTATAGTTTATAATTAGACACTTTTTAGTCTTTTTAAAGTGTCATTTAAAGTATACTTTTAAAGCACCATTCTCTGCTGATCAATCACCATCTCCAAGGGAATAGTACTGGTTTGGGTTCAATTTTATCCCCCCAACATCTAGCATAGTGACTGGCATATGTGGTTTACAAAAATGTTAATAATAATGATGATAGCTAATGTTCTCAGACATATTAAACATTTACTAAATCCCAGATATTGTTCTAAGTATTTACATGAATTGAAGGCAGTGGAACATGATATAAAAAGCCCAGACTTGGGAACTGACAGCGTAGGTTCAAACCTCAACTTTACCATTTAGTAAATGTGTAGACTCTGGAATATTAATAAATTCTCTTCACCCTCACTTCCCCATCAATAAAACAGAGAAAATGTAGAGTTGCATGTAGAGAGATTGATTAACCTGACCAAGTTCTGAAAGCTACAGTCAGCAGGGCTGAGAATCAAACCCAAGCAATCTGAATCTGTTACAAATCACCAAATAAAAGAATAATTGTCTACAGTTTGCCATTGATCAATGTGGGAGTTAGGGTGCTGATGCCCCCGCACAGTCAAAAATTTGCATGTAATTTTTGACTCCCTAAAACCTAACTACTAATAGACTACTGCTGACCAGAAGCCTTATAGATAACAGTTGACTAATGTATATTTTGTATGTTTTATATATGTATTTTATATATATATGATGCATATATAATACATATATAATGTACTGTATTATGATAAAGTAAGCTAAAGAAAATACTAAAATCATAAGAGGAAATACATTTATAGTACTATATTCATTGGACTATATTCATTGGGGGGAAAAAACCCTGTATAAGTGAAGAACCTACACGGTTCAAACCCATGTTGTTCAAGGGTCAACCATATATTCTATACAACATAAATTCCATCTCTACAATTACTTTATAGATAGGCAGAGACATCCATAAGCACCTGCACCTGCCCCTCACATCCTACCCTGCTTCCCCCTTTTCTTCAAAGCAAGAAGTTGGCCATTAGGCCATGAGAAAATATCCCATGAAGTAAAATCAGGCCAAGATTATTTTTTCCATAAATGCCAGAGTCAAAACTAGAAGAGTAAGACCAACAAGTAGATTGAACTGCTGACAGACACAGCTGCACTTGTGCCGTAAGTGGAATGTCACTTCTCTAACCAATTTCAAATGTCACTCCTTTGCATGTACGGACCAATATGCTTTAATATTTATCACTTAATAAACACATGAAAGATTGCACAAAATCTGTGTCCAATGATCCTTGATGACAAAGCATTAGTGACCCAATCCTTTCCCAGATGTAATATTTTGCTCCAGTAGTGTAGTGCTGGATCTCATATGAAACAAATAAGGCATTCATGCATAAAATTAATACAGTAAGCTCTCTAGGCAGTGATAAATTTGGAAGCAGTCCCACAGAATCATTTCATCCCTCTTGAAGGCAGATTTCCTATAAAACCTTGAGTCACCTACATCTTGACTTGTAAGGCTCTTCTGAAAATTATGTCATCATCTCTCATGAAACCCAATAGGGCATATACAGTCAAGGTGGAAATAAAGGGGAAAATGAAGCTGTTGAGGAGATGCTTAGAAATATGACTACTTCATTTTATGTGGAAAGGCAATTGATCTCTAAGCATTGAGAGAGCTCTCAACTTGCCCTTTGCTATTAAGTTATCCTCACCACGCTGCTCCTTTCTGTTCACCTGGGTGTAAATGGGTCCCGAATTCTCTTGTTTTATGGAGGGGTAGCTGAAGGTGATTTTATGCCTTGACAACCTTTGATAAGCAGCAGCATCAAGAATATCATCAGGGAAAAGCAGGGTTGTTTTGTTTTGTTTTGGTGTTGCCAGCAATCACTAGGAAGTACCTCTGCTTCTGAAAGCATCAATCTCATGAGGACATCCACAAACCCTGTGTCCTCAGAAACATGTCTGAGTCACCCCAACAACGAACCTTACCACTGAGGTTTGTTAAAATAGTTGAAAGTAGATTGTGAGAGTTGAACAATGTTACACCAAAACATTCCCATTTATAAGTTTTAAAGAAGAAGAGGAAAGGTAACCATTGCTGCATAGATCCCATTAGATCTTGAGAAGAGGAAATGAAAAATTTTGATTTTAGTATCACGTTATTGTTTTGCTGTATGAGTCATATTATACTGGGTACCACCTGAGAAAAGTAAGGGATCCTGGTTGAAATGATATAATTGTATCATTGGTTGTTGGTTTTATTTGGCCAGACTCAAAACATCATCAGTTATGAACTTCAGATACCTACCATGGCATTTTTTATTCTCATTGAGACTCTGGTTGCAAAAGTGAGTTCTTAGAATGCGTGTGTCTCATGTTGCTACTGGACACGCATTAAATTATATATGCAAGTGTGTTTGATGGGTTCATTTTAACCTTGTTGGCATTTGCTTCGTTTTGCATCATTTGGAACAAGAAAATGAAAAACAAACATGGTTTTCTCAGGTTTTGTTTCCAAGAGGGGAACTGGCTAAACATTCCCTTTTTATCCCTTCCAGGTAGGGGTCCTGCATCACAATAGAGTAGTTTACATATTAAATTGATAACACAAGTCTCTATGGAAATATGAAAGGCAAGCTAAAACACACCCTGAGGGAATTCTAAGGTGCTGAAATGTGATCTTGTTTTTGTATAACCAAAGCATTAATATTAATAGTGAGTTAGGTGTACTTGCTTAACAAGCAACTCTTCTCCCTAGGGTGTTCTCACAGTACTGACAATCCCCCCCTGATTCTGATTGCTTCCTTACTTTGAAGTCCAGACACCAGGATGTGAGGCTTTTTTTGCTTATTCTTCCTTTTCCTCACAGGTCAGAAGGAGCCCCACTCACCCTTCAATTCAAATGCATACTTTGCTCCATAGTTATACAGGAATTTCCCTTCCTGAACTGTTAAAGGCTCTTTATTCTCTATTTCTCCTATACTAATGTTATGCTACAATATATAATTTCCAATAGTAACAGTCCTACATCCCTGAATTATGGGAACTTAGGTTAATTATTAACTGAAAAATCACTAATATTTAAGTGTACATATAAAGTTCCCCCACAAAAGAACAAAAACTACACAACCCACCAGAAGAGAAACTGCATTTCACTCTGCCATGATCAAATTTCCACTATCATGGGCCTAACTTTGCACCTCTCCTTGTTTTAATGGTACAGGTCTTTGGAAATTTGGAGAAAATATACGAGTAAATATTGTAATCAGTGATAAATAACATGGGATGCATTGTTCACAATGATAGCTTCTTACTACTTTCAGTTTATTTATCAAGCATTCCAATGACAATTAAGATTACCCTGTTATGTGCACAGTAAATACATCATTCTAAAAAGCTACACGTACACATTGGAGCTGACACAGCACATTTGGGGATTATGAGAGTTTCAGTTTCTTAGCCTCCGTTTTGGTTTCTTCAAGGAAGATCGGATCTCTGTGCAAAATGGAAATAAGGATTTTCTGTGGGGAAACAATGTTTTCTAGCTCATTCAAAAACTGTGAATGGGAATGCTTGCTAAAACATATGCAAGCTCACTTAAATCTACAGCATTATTTTCTCTCCTTAAAAATTGCATCTTAAGGGAGGTGTACGTAAATAATTTTCAATATTGGAAAAATAACTTTTTATCTATTTAGAACTCTAATGCACTGGAATGTTAAACCTGAAATATTTTAAAGTTCATATTGTCTACCTCGATCATTTTATAAATGAGGAAGTGAAGCCGCAAGGAGAGGAGTGGTTTGCAAAAATAACGCAGTAAAGAAATGATGTTGTATAATTGTAAAGGATTAGGATATCTAGAATATCACATTGGAAATATCTGTTAAAGGTAATATACTGAATGTTCATATTCATTTATCTTTACTAAAATATTAGTAAATGTTTTTATTCAATTTTTTTTAATGTTTATCTTTGAGAGAGAGGGAGAGACTGAGTGTGAGCAGGAGGAGGGGCAGAGAGAGAGGAAGACACAGAATCTGAAGCAGATTCCAGGCTCCAAGCTGTCAGCACAGAGCCCTAAGACACAGGGCTCAAGCTCACAAACCTCAAGATCATGACCTGAGCTGAAGTCCGATGCTTAACTGACTGAGCCACACAGCCACCCCTAGTAAATGTTTATGAACTCAAAACAGCAAAAAAATTAGAACGGAGGTAGCCTGTACTTGAGAGATTTCACAGGATTTCCAGAATGCAAAGTTGGATGAAGAAAGGATAATTAATAGAGCAGAGCAGAAGGAGCCATGTTCTCAGAGTTAACATGTGTGGTGTGTAGCAGGAGGCACAGGAAGTCCCAGAGTGGTCAAAGTCCAGCAGACCCAGAGAAAAACCAGCCCAGCATTTAGTAGAAAGACAGATGGTTTTATAAGAAAGGATCCTGGAATAACAGGTGAATGTCAGGGCACCTGGGTTGTGCAATTGGTTGAGCATCAGACTCCTGATTTCAGCTTAGGTCATGATCTCGCAGGTGGAGGCATCAAGTCCTGCATTAGACTCCAAGCTCGTAGAATGGAGCCTGCTTGGGATTCTCTTTCCCCCTTTCTCTCTGCCCTTTACTGGCTCACACACACTCTCTCTCGCTCTCAAAATAAACAAACACTTTTTTAAAGAGACTATTTTTAAAAGGGGGGGATATCAATATAATAGAGATTTTGAGAAGGATGGATGGGAGTGTGTATGACAAGTAAGTCCTATCACAAGACGACAATAAAGCTAATTTGAAGTGACAGGCAGGGGAAAAGTGCTGTACAAAAGAATATAATCGTAATTAGCAGTCAGCCCTATCCAAAAAGAAGATATTTTAGAATTGTTCAGATAATTCAATTTAACCAACATCTATTGAGCATTTACTGCAGACAGAGAATTGTTGGAGTTACAAGTTGAGTAAGAAAAAGCCCTTGTCCTCTAAGACTTTAGGTCTGCTGAGAAAGACAACCATACATATCTGGTTATAGCATAAGGCCTAGGAGCACATATTCTACAGGAATGGTGTGGGAACGTACTGTCATAGCTCAAAAAGAGAAAGGCAATTCAGACTGTGGAATCCAGAAAGATTTTTTTTAATTAGACTTTAGTCTTAAAAGTAGGATTTGATCATTTAAAAATTATGGCAGGAAAGCCTTATGTGAGGAGGTAATAGGAAGAGCTAAGCCATATATACAAGGAAAAAACACCCATATTTGGGAATAGTGACTAGATTGATAGGCATGGGCCATGGAGAATGCATTTGCCAGAGCATGGAGAGCCTGGAATCCCAGAGAAAGAAATTTGGATATGTTTAAAATGGTTAAGTGGCATTGAATCTGAATATATATGGTGGAGGAGAAAAGTAATCATTTTCTCAGTTTACTTATTTATTTTGAGGGAGAGAAGTGAGGGGAGGGGAAGAGAGAGAGAGAGAGAGAGAGAGAGAGAGAGAGAGAGAGAGAGAGAGAAACCCAAACAGGTTGCACACTGTCAGCACAGAGCTGCACAAGAGGCTCAGTCTCATAACCGTGAGATCATGACCTGAGCCAAAATTAAGAGTCGGATGCTTAACTGACTGAGCCACCCAGGTGCCCCAAGTAATCATATTTTAAAAATCAGCCTAATAAAGGCAGGATTCACATCCAGTAAAATGCACCTGTTTCAAGGGAACAGTCTGACAAGTGTTGACAAATGTACATACTTGTGTAATCACCATCCTAATTAAGATACTGCACATTTCCATTACCCCAAAGATTCCCTCATGACTTTTCTCAGCCAGTCCTTCCATGCTCTACCCAGGCAACTACTGATCTGATTTCTATCACTGTAGAGAGGTTCTGTCTGTTCTGCACATTTACATAAATAGAATTATACAGTACATACTCTGGTTTCTGTCTAGCTTAATTCACTCAGCATAATGTTTCCTGAGTTTCATTTTGCCTTGCTGCTCTGTGCCCACATACCTCAAAAGGAAACTCTTCCATCAACAGAACTTGGGCATTCTCACAGATCCTGTTTCAGACTCTGTTCTACTTATCTATTATTGTATAATAAACCACCCCCAAAACTTAATAGCTTAAAAAAGCAATAAGCACTTATTCCTAGCCGTTTGGGTAGAACCTGATGGGAACAGCTCCTCTATGCTCCACACAGCATCAGTGAGGCTGGAGTACTTACTTCCAAGGTGACTTACATCACAGGCCAGTTGTGCTGTCTTCTGGCTGAGAGCTTGCCCAGGCTGTCAGGCAGGAACCTTTGTTCCTCTCCTATGTGGCCTCTCCATAAGGTTTCCTCTCTGCATGGTGACTGGATTCCAAGAGCTAGTTTTTCCAAGAGACAGGAAGTAGAAGTTACTTCTTGATCTCAGAAACTGGTGCATCACCACTTTCACTGTGTTCTATTAGTGAGGCAATAACCAGAATTTATCCAGAATCAAAAGGCAGAGACATGGACCCTCTCACCTCTCAATGAAGAAAGTACCAAAGAATTTGCAGACATTTTTAATCCAACATACCTTTCATTCAAGTGAGAAGTCTTTTAATAAAAGATTTACTCAACAGCAAAGGAAATCTATACTTGCCATCTATACAAGTTAACCTAGTCTTGTCAGACATTTAATAAAAATAAATGCAGGAGAGAAGATGACCAAGATGAACAAACAGTAACAGTAGGGGAAACAGAACTGATACAAATAATTGGAAATACCTTGTTTCCATTTTGAGTTTAATTCAATTCTAATTAATCTGTAATTATCCCCAAAGATAATAGAATATTACCTCCATAAAATAAGCACAGGTTGCTATTTACAAAAAAAAAAAAAAAGGAATTTGAGAACAAGAATGGATTCCTGGAAATTACATAGATATATAATTACCAAAATATAAAATTCACTAGAGAGATTGAATCTAAGAATGGATATGGCTGAAGACCAAGTTAGACATCTGAAAGATAACACAAAAATAAATCACTTGGAATTTAAAGCTAGAAGACAAAACGATGAAGCAGAGGAAAATTAAAGCACACAGAAGCTAGATCCAGAAGGCACAACATCTGTCTCCTAGGCGTTCCATAAGGATAATACAGAAAATTAACGCAAAGAGATGAGCAAAGCAAAGAAAAAATTTCCCTAAAAATTACACACATTTCAGATTGAAGAGTCATCTAATGTCAAGAAGAGTGAATGACAAAGGCTCCCACTTAGCCATTTTCAGGCGAAATTTCTCAAGTGTAAGATGAAAATCAAGCTCTGAAAGCCTGGGGTATAGGGAGGGCAAATTTGATAGTAAAGAGAATCCAGTGAATATCAACCCTAACAACATGGAACTCTGAAAGAGAAGAATTAATGTCTTCAAAAGTCTGAGGGAAAATTTTTTAAACTTATAATTTTATGGCTACCTCTAGAAAGCAAATGTGTGGACAAAAAAAAATTACATTTTCAGACATGTGAGGCATCAGAAAATTTATGCTCCAAGACGCTTTCTGAAAACAATGCTGAAAGTTATATTCTTGCAGAAATGAAGAAGGAAATCCAAGAAAAAGAAATGGAGCCTAAGAAAGAGTAAACCCATCCCAGGAGTGTAAGTGGATATCCCAGGAGTATAGCAGTACGGCAGGTCAGATTATAATAACAAGTGAGAGGTCCCTGGGAAGAGTGATTCAATCATATTTCTTAAAGAATGCAGAAAATCTTAAAGGTTTCATTAAAAAAAAAAAAGCATTTAGAAACTCTAGGGAGAAAAAAAAAGACTATAAAAGGAAGCCAGGGTCCAAATAGGAAGCCACCTATTGAGTAAAATAAAAAAGAATCCATTTGATTTCAACATGGAGAAGATTCTCTTTCAAATAGCATGGAAACATTTAGTGACATAGCATTATATTTCCTTCTTTCTGGATCTAATCAGGAACTTCTTGGTTTAGTTCTACAACAAATAAAACTCACATAATAATAATATATTATTTAATGTTTGTTGTTTTAAATTTTATATTAACCTGGGACAAATGGATTCAAAATCGTAGAATGAATATTTTGCAAATATATTTATATCTCTTTCAAGTACATAGAAAAAATATATTTCTATATCTATGTATGTGCAAATGACACACACATATATGTATAAAAATATGTATACACGTATATCCTAATACTCATCTCCTCTATAAAAATCAATGAAATTGCTGACCAGAAGGAGTGAAAAAGAGTGGCAGAGAGTGTAAGATAAGAAATCATTTACATCAATAAATACTGCTTAAAATTAGTGGTTCAAAAACTGGAGGTTTAAGTATATAATTTATAATTCTAGAGTAACAAATAATTAGAAGAACAGAATAGTACTTTAAAAATCCAGAAGTTAATGAAAGGTATCATATATATACTAAATTCCTCAGTTTTTCCAGTGGTTAGTATCTAGAGGTTACTTAACATCATTAAGTCAACAAATATATGTAGAATTATGCCATTCAGCATGGTTGAGGTAACTAACTTTTTGAGGAGGTAGGAGTGAGAGGGGAGCCCAAGATAAACCTACTGCCCCCCAGGAAGAGACAAGGACTTTTTTTTTAATGTCTGTTTGTTTGTTTGTTTGTTTGTTTATGAGAGGGAACCAGCAGGGGAGGGGCAGAGAGAGAGGGACAGACAGAATCCCAACAGGCTCCTCACTTGCAGCACTGGCAACACGGAACCCAACATGGGGCTGGAACCCACGAACCATTAAAATATGACTAGAGCCAAAACCAAGAGTCAGATGGTCAACTGACTGAGCCACCCAGGTGCCCCAGGACAGAGCCTTTTCCAAGCAGCTTCCCTGAGCTTGTAGGAGAATCCCTCCTGCTGAGCAGCTGGGGACTGGGCACAACCAGAGGAGGATGTGGGTGCTGCACCACAGCATCCACTGTAGCAAGGAGTTGTGTTTGTTAACAACTCATGTAAATGGAATTCAACAACTGGGGTTTTGTTCAATGGAGATTTTCTATATGAACTCAATAATTATGAGGTAGTTCTTTCTCATTTTTATCAAAAATATTAGTGTTAGAAACAACATAGAAATAATTTCAAATAATTATTTCCAACATGAATATCTTTTTGTAATACTTTCCTACAACCATATGCAATTAGAACATATTTGCTCAAATCCTCCAGAACATAAGACCTATTCTTCTTATGCAAAATGAAGCTTTAAAATGTGTGAGAATCTCATCTCTCCTAATTACAAATTCTCTGTTAAATTTATTCTACATCAACTCTGTATCATGAAAAGATAATAGTACAAATTCAATTCTGTCACTTCACCTATAGGTTACAGCAAAATTTTGTTAATTCTGTTTCTACTAAATTAGATTTATAATTATTTTAACAAAGGACGAGTTGACATTTTTATTCTATGATTTTTAAAATAATATCTTTATAGTTTCTACAAATCATGCATATTCATAAAATGCTCAATTATAGGAAAGTATAAAGAATAAGGCAATCGCTTAAAGTCACACCTCTCAGAAATAACCAGTGCTAACATCACTCTAGATATCTCTCTGGATAGATGGATAGGTGGATAGCTGAGTAATAAATAATAGAAAAAGATTTGTATAAATGGGATTACATGTACATACTACTTTACAGAATCTTTTCTTTACAGAATAAGATTATGTGCCAAATTTTAAAAGTATTTGTGATAATCATCATCTAGCCCCTTAAAGCGTCTCATTAAAAATCATTATGCTGTGACCTAGTCTTTTTCCAGTTTAAACCACTCAAATAAATTATTTCTAAGTTTATTTTTTTGTCTTAATAAAAATGCTGCTACCATAAACATTTACAATGTGTCAGACATTATGTTAAGCACTGTTAAAAGGGTCATCTCATTCAATGCTTCCAGTACCCCCATAAAAAACTGAGTCAAAATAGAGAGGGTAAGCCATGTGTCTGAAGTCACACAGCTACGTATCAAACTGGACTTGAACTTAAGCATTTGGATTCGGAAACCCATACTTTTAAGCAGTGGACCATACAAAACACATAATCTCCTCATTAAAATAACTCTATACAAGACAGAAAAATTAAGCACATTTTTCCTCATTTGTATTTACAGTGTACTCAACTGTGACAATCTACTGCCATATTCAGTAAGTTAACAATCTAGTATGTGTCAGGCACTGTGCTGTGGCACAAAGAATTAAAAAAGGAAAAGGAAAAATGTTTATATGAGGGGTTTTATCACAAAACTACCAAGTAATCAAAGGAAACTGCTTGTGTATTTTAGTAATTTTATATTTACTGATAGGGAAATGAATAGTGTTTTATTTCTTACCTGTCCTTTTTCTATATACACAACATGTAAATATGCATTTTCTTATAAAACTGAGAACATATGTCAATTTCCATTCTGTAATCTGCTTCTTTTTTCAATTATAGATGAGCATTCTCATATCAATAAATATTATTAAAAAATAATTCTTTAGTAGCTCTTTGGGTATAATTTTAAACAGCACATTCCAGCATATGGTTGAGCTATAAAATATGTTAATTGTTCCCCAAATGTTTAATGTTTGTGCTGTTAAATTTTTATTATAAAACAATATATTTAATAAACCTCAGGAAGATCCTACAGCAGAAATAAAGTGATTCTACTTTTTCAATTACTCAAGACAAGAGGATGAACACTTCGAATCCCAAGTTCATCTCTAAACTATGGTATTCAAGCCTAAACAGTGTTCTATTTGTTATCCTTACGTGAAATGACAAAATCATTTTTTTCTTTAAACCTCTTCTCTGTTCAAAAAGCAAAAAAATAAATAAATAAATCTTTTCCTTGTCCAATGTATTGTTTTCTCCATTTCTTTTCTGCTATTTTTCCTGTGTAAGGATCACCTTTGACACTGAAAGTAGCCAATTAGAGAATATCTACATTTCTGGGAAATGCAACTCTTATTCTTTCTCATTTTACTGTCTCCTTTTCCAATTAACAGAAGAAGATTTATACAGCACCAGTCTGTACCCAATTGCCCAGCCTAAAAGTCACCATCATCACTGAAGAAAATTCCAGGCTTTGGTTTAGAAAATTCAAGCACTTCCAGCAGAGATCCAGTTTTCTTAAAGTAATGTGATGCTAATGGCTTTCGATGTTGTCTTTCCCTTAGCAGAGGGAAATAGTTCTGTGGCTTAATTTTTCATGCCTTCATGAATTTAAAAATAAATAAATAAATAAATAAAATGATCCAAAGGCAATAAATTATTCATCAGGTTGCTTAGTCTTAAATCCCTGGTTAATTTTTTTCTATCATTCCCACATATACTTTTTCCTGTTCCATAATACTTCAGATACCAGTTAATAAATATGTGTGCTTACATGTTGATCACTGGGTTTAATCGCATGAATGTTTATCAAATCCAAGGGACTAATTATAATAAGCTTTCCACTGCATCGAGGAGCATTTGGCCGGGAATTAAATATTAAAAATGCAAAAGATCTCACTCTCTCCATGCAAAATGTAAACTGATATATTCTCACAAGAAAAGACCATATAAGCTGAAAGCAAATTGGCAAAAGAAAGCAAAATATATTCTAATTGGCTTCCTTGAATCCATTGTGATTTTCCTTCTTAATAGAGTTGGAGGAGGAGCCATTTAAAGCAGTTTGCACAAAAAGACCAGAAACCAGTCATCATTTAGGACACCAAGATTGCTTCTGGAACTCCATCTACTACATGTTGGGGTGAGTCATTATAGTTATAAGCATTTGAGTAAATAATTGGTAACCAATGCTTAAATACGGAATATGACCTTTTGTGTATGAAAATGCATCTCTCCTGAGTCAGGTAATCCAGAACAAGGCTTTTACTGGTATAAATACAAAACTGTCAGTGGGACAGATATCAGCATCATCACTTGTTAAATGCCAGCATATGCTTAAAGGATACAAATTGCCTCATGGCATAACAAGATCGTTGCTAAAAATAGCCCCAAGTTGAGGGAACACGTGCATTTGACAACATTGGACCATTTTTTTAGGGTATGCACTTTTGCTAACTATTAACACCAGGAACAGGTCTCATAAACTATTTTGTCCAGTGGTTTTTAAGCTGTATTCCCTGGAGCCTTAAGAAATGTACACAGAAGTGGAATGGAGAATATGGAAAATGAGGAGAAGGCAAAGTGGGCCTTTTCTTTTCTAACCAAAGTTGTTCAGCTTCTTTCTTATCAACTGGGGTAGGGAGGGGGGGTAGAACCTGGAATGTCCTTTTAGACATGAGAAATAAAATTCTTTGATCTTACTCCTTCATTTTATAGGTGAGAGAACTAAGTATCAAACAGATTAAATGTTTACCCACAATTACCTAGTGATAAAAATCAGGTGTATAACCCAACCCTTCTACCCAGCCCAGGGCCATTAAAAAAAAAAATATATATATATATATATATATATATGTATATATGTGTGCATATATGTATGTATATATGTATGTATGTATGTGTGTGTATATATATACACATACATACACACACACACTATACCACTTAGATATTCTCAAGAATCTACTATGGATTGAAAACTTCTAAAAGTCAGGTTATTTTGGGCCAGTTTTCTTTTCACAACTTGTTGAATACAACTGGAATGTCGAGCATGGAGAGAATTATCAAAAGGGAAAGTTTATTTCAGTGACCCAGCTTTCCTTTTCTATAGGAATCTCTATTAGGTCTGTGTCTTTAAATTATTAAACTTGTTATGCCTTAATGTCTGCATTTTTTAAGTGAGGATAGTGTGATACCACTCTATTACAACAATAAAATATCATTTCACATCTATCAGACCAGCAAAGATAAAAATCTGGTGATATTAGGTGTTGATGAGGAAATGGGGAGGTAAGAACACCCAACCATGCTCATGGGAGGGTAATTTGGTTTAACCTTTGAAAACAGTTTGGGAAAATCTAGTAAAGTTGACAACATAGTACTGTATAAGCCAGAAATACTACTTTTAGTTATATGTACCTACATATCCTCTAGGAGAACTGTAGACGTATGCTTATTGTAGCATTATTTCTCAAAGTAGAAAACTGGAAACAGAGGTCCATCAACAGAGAATAAGAATGATGAGTTTCCAGTTGCCTGTTTAAGGAGTTGGGAAGTCATGGTTATGTTCAAACAAGTATAAAGCTATACACACTAAAAAGTCAATAATTCTTCTTGGATCCCTAAGAGAGGGGAGGACACAGAGCAAACCACAGTCCCCAAGAATGGAGAGACAAACAGGTAAATATTGGAGTTATGGCTTACCAAAGTAGAAACTCTCAAGGAGGGGAATCCACCCAGGAAACCAGCTCTGAGAAGGAAACACTGAACTGTAATTGGTGAATGTTTGAAGTCTCAGTGCAGACAAGTCATAGGGGAATCCAGACTTAGTGGGGCTCCCACAGTATTGTGAGATTTACCTCCAGGAGCTCGAGTAGATTTCCCCAATCCATACCCAGTAAATATTAAAGGAAAATGCCCTCAGACTTCTAGCAGGGAAAGAGGAAGAGGAACCATTTTGAAGTCCATCAGAACACTGTTCTTCTTAATAACACCTGCCCTCAGGGGAAACTACCTAACCTGAAATTAACCTGCTGGGATTTTATTGCTGCCTAAATGACCCGGTGGAAGGGAAATACCCAACTCCAGCTGGATCTAATCATCCCACTTTGGGGGGGGGGGGGGTTGAAGTGAGCCAGAAACGTTTGTGAAGTTCACAGTGCAGAGGCATAGGCTTACTAGAAGATTGAAACCCAATCATAGAATTGGAGAACACTTCCCCTACCCTCACACATAGGACCATAAAGGTTTATTTATCCCGTACATTATATCCAGCTATCAGGAAAAGAATTATAGGGCATACCAAAAGGCAAAAAACATAATAAGAAGAGAGAGTAAGCATTAAAACCAGACATTGCAGCAATGTTGGAATTATCAGATCAGAAATATAAAACAACTATTGTTAATAAACTAAGGACACTAATGGATAGAATAGACATTGTGCAAGAACAGAAAAATGACACAAGCAGAGAAATGGAAATCCTAACAAGGAACCAAAAAAAAAAGCTAGAGGGAAAAAAAAGAAAGTAACAAAAATGAAGGCACCTGTTATGGGCTTATTAGTAAACCAGACACAGCTGCAGAAAGAATCTCTGAACTAGAAGAATAGAATCTTTGAAAACTGAAAAACAAAGAAAACAAAGATTTAAAAACTTAGAATAGAATATCTAAGGACTGTGGGGTGCTGGAAAATATATAACATACATGTAATGGGAATACCAGAAGGAGAAGAAAAGAGAAAAAGAAGCAGAAGAAATATTTGAAACAATAATGATGGAGAATTCCCACAAATTAAAGTCAGACACCAAAACACAGATTCAGGAAACTCAGAGAACAGCAAGTAGGATAAGTGCCAAAAAATAGAACAAACAAACAAACAAGAAAACAAACCCTATACCCTAAACCACAGAATATCAAAGATGAGGAAACAACTTGAAAGAATCCAAAAGAAAAAAAACCACCTTACTATATAGGAACAAAGGTAAGAATTACATCCAACTTCTCAAAAATCATGCGGCAGGGCACCTGGGTGGCTCAGGTGGTTGAGCCTCTGACTCTTGATTTCAGCTCATGTCATGATGCCAGGGTTGTGGGATTGAGTCCCTTATCAGGCTCTGTGATGAGCGTGGAGCCTGCTTAAGATTGTCTCTCTCTATCCCTCTTCCCCTCTCCCCCACTCACACACTCTCTCTCTCTCTTAAAAAAAAAAGAATGAAATATTTAAAGTGTTGAAAGAAAAAACCCCAAAAATCCAAAAGGCTAAGAAAGGGGGGAAAACTCATAGTTTCTGTATGATGGAATATTCTATAACAGTTAAACTACATAAACTAAAAATCCGTGTATCAATACAAATAGTAGAATGACCATGGGGAAGTCACTTAATCTTTTTGTATGTCAGTTTCTTCAAAACAAAAGATAATAATAATGATAAACTGGCTCATAGAGTTGTTGTGGAAATTAAATGAGTAGAGACATGTAAAGCACTTAAAACAGCCTTGTACAGGGTGAGCTTTTCAGAAGTGTTGCCTTTCACTACAATATACCTGAAAGCAATATTGCGTGAGGAAAGCAAGTAGCAGAAGTACACCAACAATCGTTTAGTCTTTCTATATTCTGGGCAGACATTAATCATCAAGATTTGGAATGAAAAATTAAAATTCTCAGGAATTCCTCAAAGCACTACTTATTGTGTTTTTCACAAGACTTTTAACACGTTTTTAAAATAAAAATAAGTAGCCAAAAAAATAAGCAGGGGTCATTTTTTTGTGATAGGGTTATACTGAACATTTTAGAAGCATCTTGTAAAAAATAGCAATAATAATAAACATATGATTATTATTCATTCCTTTAAGGTGACACAAATATATTTTAATGACATATAAAGTTATCTCTACCTGGTATAGATATGAGAGAATAGAAAATTTTTTCTTTTTTTAATGTTTATTTATTTTGGGGGCATCTGGGTGGCTCAGTCAGTTAAGAGTCTGCCTCCTTTTTTTTTCTTTTTTAATTTTTGTTTATTTTTGAGAGAGAGAGAAAGACAGAGTGTGAGTGGGGGAGGGGCAGAGAGAGAGGGAGACAAGAATTTGAAAGAAGCTTCAGGCTCTGAGCTATCAGCACAGAGCCTAATGCGGGGCTTGAACTCCAGAACCATGAGATCATGACCTGAGCCGAAGTCTGACACTTAACTGACTGACACTTAACCCAGGCACCCCAGAAAACATTTTAAAAGGTAACATTAACACAGAAAATGTCAATAAAAGTCATGTTCTTAAATGAAAGATAATTAAGATTCTACATGTAGAAACATTAACACTAGTCAAATTCTAAAGCTGCAGACAAGATCACCTTCAAGTTGGATGTTAGGATACATGTTGCAAAATATGAACTAATTTCCTTTGCTTCCAAGGAAAATGTTTTATCTTCTTTATAGTAAACTGTAACTTATAATGAGTATTCAAACATTGGAAAATGTCAATGAGCATTATTGGGCAGTAGTCAAGTAATGTAATGTTTGAATCTACTAGCAAGGTGAGAACACTACAGAGAATCACATGCCAAAATTGCCAACTAAAGGACTTATTTTGTTTCTCAAACTTGTTATTTCTTGGGACATCACTCCTAAGATTTTCTAAAGTATTATGCATATAAATTTGTAAATATTCCTTTTATTTGCAAGAATGACTCACTCTTAGCAGCAGACAGAACCTTGAGCATACCCTCATACTATGGCCATAGTCACAAGCAAGACTATCTGGTCAGATGGTGTCCAACTTCTCTCCTACACACTCTTATCCTGGTTTCTGAAGGTATTCACTGTAACCTTCAACTCCACTTGTAAGTACTTACTGCCTTCAACTTGACATGAATGGATTCCTTCCAACCAGCAATGTTTGTGTTGATCACCAACCTTTAATTCCTGCAAGAGAATTATATTTCCCGTTTTCCCAATTTCTCATCAGATTTTTCTGAAGATTTGGGATTTGAAAAAAATTAATAAATTTCCTAAGAAACGTTAAGAAGGAATTCCCATATGGAAACCACTACATACACTAATAAAACATGGATTCAAGAAATATTCCTGACTGTGATTATAGTTAAGAAGTGGCAGGGTGATGAGTATATAGAGATAAATAAAAGGAGATTAAATTGTATCTGCAATGCACTATCTCTTCCATGTAAAATTCAAAGCGAAAATGATAAAATTAGGTCTGTTAGTTCTAGTGGAGGGTATGTGTGTGTTTGAAAAATTATTTTACTTTTCCTGAGTTTTTAATGTCTTCCTAAACAAATGGTTAATGCTGGTTCCTGGGCATCACTCCCAGAGATTCTGACCCTATGGGATCAGATGGAGACTAGGAATCTTCATTTTTTACTAGAGGATGATGGGGCAGATGGCACTACACCAAACTTGGGTGAATGCTGACCAATTCCAGGGAAACCCAGATGCAAACCAGAGGTAGGAGTAAGAAACCTAAATAGTGGCCAAGCAGGATTTGCAAATCGCATCATGAGGCCAAAAGAACAAACTCCATGAGCAGGAATACCTGGATGCCTTTGCCCAGGGCACGTGTGGTAGGAAAGCCTCCCAATCCTCATCACCGAGCGCTATGTGGATGGCTTTCACAGCTCAGGTAGACTAGCAGTCCTGTGCCAGCTCACACCCACCAGTGCACACTGGTTTCAGCATCAACACAGCTGGGTGGGGAGCTGAAGAAAGGCAGGAGATAAAGCTCTATACCGAAGGGGCAATATTTTAAGACTTTCCAAAGTCCTTTCTTTAGTAAAAGGAAAATTCCAGGGCATATTTGTACATTTGCTTTCTTTAATGTACTTAAAAGCACTGTCTGACCTCACTGTGTTTCTTCTGAGTCTTTTCATAGCACTTTATGCTTTCTGATAGCTTTGCAATCATGAAGCAGCTAATGATTAAATTACTAGTTTCAAATCCTCATTATAAAGCAATAATATCAACGTCCTTGTTTCTCTTGATTACTTGATTTAAAATTTTTTAACTCAGTACCATTAGTTAGTCCATATGCTAATATTTGAGAAATATTTATGCCACGAGAAATTTATGTATGTTTTGTGGTACTTCAAAGTGAAGCAAGAAACAAGTTCTAGGCTTTATGGTGATTAAGAGAAAATAAATCCATTCTCCTGAATTCTAAAACCAGTGTGTGTTCTGTCTTCATCCTCTTTTTTGTAAAAAAAAAAAATGGGATATTAATTTTTTTAAGTTTATTTATTTATTTTGAGGGAGGAAGAGTGCAAGTGGGGAAGGGGCAGAGAGAGTGAGAGAGAGAGAGAGAGAGAGAGAGAGAGAGAGAGAAAGAGAGAGAGAGAGAGAGAGAGAGAGAGCCCCAAGCAGGCTCTGTGCCTCCAGCACAGAACCCAACGTGGAGTTCAAACCCATGAATGGCAAGATCATGACCTGAGCTGAGGTCAAGAGGTAGATGCTCAATTGACTGATCCACCCAGGTGTCCCACAGTATTATTTTTAAAGGAAGCATAGCCACCCGGAGTTCTATGTTAGAGTTCTTAGAAGAATCATAGGTTGACTTCCAACAGCAGAGCCTCTGCAAGCTTGGTAAACTTGACCTAAGCGTCTTACTTCTGCACCCAGACCTTTCTCTCTTTCCTCCCATCTCATATCTGATGTAAAACTGAAGGAGGATTCCCCTGCCCAAATGCAACTTAGGAGGCTCATTGTCATCCTGATCAAAGCTACACCATGTGGAAATTATTTGGATATATATCCAAATACAATGGAGTAAGTGGAATGCCATCTGTACAGGGAGTTTCACAGACTGCTGTTCTGACTTTGGCATTTACACAAGGACACAAGCTGCTATTATGGCATAATGGGGCTATACCAGCTATATACACAAACTTTCAATTATAAAAAAATAAAACATTTTTTTAATTGTGCTTCATGACTTCCAGGTGACAAAGACATCTATTTACCCAAGGGTACTTGGAATATGACTTTCCCACTTTCCATTTAAACTCAGAGATTACAAGTAACACTTACATTTCAAATTATTGTATAGCACAATCCCAGAATCCAAGGGGTCTCTACCCTAACTCTGAGTCCTGTGAACTGAAGACAATCGATCCAGGCTTTGCTTCATGAATCACAAGCAGCATGAATTAAGGTAAGAAGACATGTCAATTTCCTTTGCTGTCTGTTCCCTGATTCAAGTTCTACAGTTGGTGCCAACCAAAACCCTGGGCAACCACCCTTTAAGTGCATGAGACTACTGTTCTTCAAGACAAGCAAAGCACCCTATGCATAAACCTGTCCTCACCCTCATCTTTTACTATGTATCGACAGATAGTGCATTCCTGAATGCAACCAGGGAGCAGCAAATGTGATGGTGAAAAGTCAATGAGGTCAGCATTGAACATGGCCACTGCAATGATTTACAAGAAAAGCACTCTCTACGGAGGTGTGGAAATGAAAAAGGCTGCTAGCAACACTTGCTGGAAAATACTGTTATTTAGTCTATTGGTGTAAAGTATTTGAGAAAAAAAAGAAAAAGAAACTAGTAGGAAAAGATGGCACTGCATGAATTAAAGTGCTTTTCATGTATTGTTGCTCCAATTCTCATTACAGCCACATGAGTTCATCACTGTGGGCTGAAAAACTCATTTTTCTTCTAAAGTACAGTGGGATCTAGTTCCCAAGCTCTTTGGAATCCATTCATTAATTTAGCACATATTTACTGCCTACATGGTCCTGTAGCAAATAATGAGCCAGATCAGAGACAGATGGTGTGCATGTCACTACATGTTGAGCTCCCTGAAATCGCAGATGACCAAAATGCAAGTGAAAAAAATGTAAGTGACCTAAGACAAGGGACAATAAAGTGTTATGAGCATGCAGAAGAAGGAAGAGGGCACTTTAAGGAAGAGGGAATCATGAAATTTGAGCTTCCTAGTAGGGATTAGTGGCAGTGAAGAAAAGCATTCCAGACAAGGCACTAACAAGCACCAAGGCAAAGGTCAAATAAGGAACAAAGAATAAGATTCAAGAGGTAGAGTGAAGGCATAGACAAGGAGGGCCTTTAATGCTCAGCTAGGGAGCATTCTTAGAGAAAAAAAAACCCTACAGATTTTCCCACATGGAAAAGCACTGGTGATTCTTGAAGTGCAGAGTTAAAGTATCAGAGCTGTGCTTCCAGAATACATACAGATCCAATCAAAAGACATAGGGAATCAGAATGGATTTAAAAAAAAAAAAGATGCATCTATGTGCTATTTACAAGAGACCCATTTTAGACCTAATACCTTCAGATTGAAACTAGGGTGATAGAGAACCATCTATCATGCTAATGGTCACCAAAAGAAAACAGGAATAGCCATGTTTATTTTATTCTTTTAGTATGCAATTTATTTTCAAATTGGTTTCCATACAACACCCAGTGCTCATCCCAACAGGTGCTCTCCCCAATGCCCATCACCCACTTTCCCCTCCCTCCCACCCCCCCATCAACCCTCAGATTATTCTTAGTCTTTAAGAGTCTCTTATGGTTTGCCTCCCTCCCTCTCTAACTTTTTTTCCCTCTTCCCCTCCCCCATGGTCTTCTGTTAAGTTTCTCAGGATCCACATAAGAGTGAAAGCATATGGTATCTGTCTTTCTCTGTATGACTTATTTCACTTAGAATAACACTCTCCAGTTCCATCCACGTTGCTAAAAAAGGCCATATTTCATTCTTTCTCATTGCCAGGTAGTATTCCATTATATATGTAAACCCCAACTTCTTTACCCATTCATCAGTTGATGGAAATTTAGGCTCTTTCCATCATTTGGCTCTTGTTGAAAGTGCTGCTATAAACATTGGGGTACAAGTGCCCCTATGCATCAGCACTCCCGTATCCCTTGGGCCAATTCCTAGCAGTGCTATTGCTGGGTTATAGGGTAGATCTGTTTTTAATTTTTTGAGGAACCTCCACACTGTTTTCCAGAGTGACTGCACCAGTTTGCATTCCCACCAATAGTGCAAGAGGGTTCCCGTTTCTCCACATCCTCGCCAGCATCTATAGTTTCCTGATTTGTTCATTTTAGCCACTCTGACTGGCGTGAGGTGATATCTCAGTGTGGTTTTGATTTGTATTTCCTGAATGAGGAGTGATGTTGAGCATCTTTTCATGTGCCTGTTGGCCATCTGGATGTCTTCTTTAGAGAAGTGTCTATTCATGTCTTCTTCCCATGTCTTCACTGGATTATTTGTTTTTCGGGTGTGGAGTTTGGAGAGTTCTTTATAGATTTTGGATACTAGCCCTTTGTTCGATATGTCATTTGCAAATATCTTTTCCCATTCTGTCGGTTGCCTTTTAGTTTTGTTGATTGTTTCCTTTGCAGAGCAGAAGCTTTTTATCTTCATGAGGTCCCAATAGTTCATTTTTGCTTTTAATTCTCTTGCCTTTGGAGATGTGTCAAGTAAGAAATTGCTGCGGCTGAGGTTAGAAAGGTTTTTTTTCCTGCTTTCTCCTCTAGGGTTTTGATGGTTTCTTGTCTCACATTTAGGTCCTTCATCTACTTTGAGTTTATTTTTGTGAATGGTGTAAGAAAGTGGTCTAGTTTCATTCTTCTGCATGTTGCTGTCCAGTTCTCCCAGCATTATTTGTTAAAGAGACTGTCTTTTTTCCATTGGGTATTCTTTCCTGCTTTGTCAAAGATTAGTTGGCCATACATTTGTGGGTCTAATTCTGGAGCCTTTATTCTATCCCATTGGTCTATGTGTCTGTTTTTGTGCCAGTACCATACTGTATTGATGATTGCAGCTTTGTAGTAGAGGCTAAAGTCTGGGATTGTGGTTCCTTCTGCTTTGGTCTTTTTCTTCAATATTACCTTGGCTAGTCAGGGTCTTTTGTGGTTACATACAAATTTTAGGATTGCTTATTCTAGCTTCGAGAAGAATGCTGGTACAATTTTGATTGGGATTGCATTGAATGTGTAGATAGCTTTGGGTAATATTGACATTTTAACAATATTTATTCTTCCAATCCATAAGCATGGAATGTTTTTCCATTTCTTTGTATCTTCTTCAATTTCCTTCACAAGCTTTCTATAGTTTTCAGCATACAGATCTTTTACATCTTTGGTTAGATTTATTCCTAGGTATTTTATGATTCTTGGTGCAATTGTGAATGGGATCAGTTTTTTTATTTGTCTTTCTGTTGCTTCATTATTAGTGTATAAGAATGCAACTGATTTCTGTACATTGATTTTGTGTCCTGCAACTTTGCTGAATTCATGTATCAGTTCTAGCAGACTTTTGGTGGAGTCTATCGGGTTTTCCATGTATAATATCATATCATCTGCAAAAAGTGAAAGCTTGACTTCATCTTTGCCAATTTTGGTGTCCTTGGTTTCCTTTTGTTGTCTGATTGCTGATGCTAGAAATCCAACACTATGTTAAACAACAGCGGTGAGAGTGGGCATCCTGGTCGTGTTCCTGATCTCAGGGGGAAAGCTCTTAGTTTTTCCCCATTGAGGATGATATTAGCTGTGGGCTTTTCATAAATGGCTTTTATGATGTTTAAGTATGTTCCTTCTATCCCGACTTTTTCAAGGGTTTTTATTAAGAAAGAATGCTGAATTTTGTCAAATGCTTTTTCTGCATTGATTGACAGGATCATATGGTTCTCTTCTTTTCTTTTATTAATGTGATGCCTCACATTGATTGATTTGCAAATGTTGAACCAGCCTTGCAGCGCAGGAATGAATCCCACTTGATCGTGGTGAATACTTCTTTTTATATGCTGTTGAATTCAATTTGCTAGTATCTTGTTGAGAATTTTTGCATCCATATTCATCAGAGATATTGGCCTGTAGTTCTTTTTTTGCTGGGTCTCTGTCTGGTTTGGGAATCAAAGTAATGCTGGCTTCAGAGAATGGTCTGGAAGTTTTCCTTCCCTTTCTATTTTTTGGAACACCTTGAGAAGGATAGGTATTATCTCTGCTTTAAATGTCTGGTAGAATTCCCCAGGGAAGCTGTCTGGTCCTGGGCTCTTATTTGTTGGGAGATATTTGATAACTGATTCAATTCCTTCCCTGGTTATGGGTCTGTTCAAATTTTCTATTTCTTCCTGTTTGAGTTTTAGAAGTATGGGGGTGCTTAGGAATTTTTCCATTTCTTCCTGGTTGTCCAGTTTGTTGGCATATAATTTTTTATAGTATTCCCTGATACTTGCTTGTATTTCTGAGGGATTCGTTGTAATAATTCCATTTTCATTCATGATTTTATCTGTTTGGGTCCTCTCCCTTTTCTTATTGAGAAGCCTGGCTACAGGTTTATCAATTTTGTTTATATTTTCAAAAACCAACTCTTGGTTTCATTAATCTGCTCTACAGTTTTTTTTTTTTAGATTCTATATTGTTTATTTCTGCTCTGATCTTTATTATTTCTCTTCTTCTGCTGAGTTTAGGGTGCCTTTGCTGTTCTGCTTCTATTTCCTTTAGGTGTGCTGTTAGATTTTGTATTTGGGATTTTGTTTGTTTGTTTGTTTGTTTCTTGAGATAGCTCTGTTACAGCCTTTAATTTAAAGTCTAGTTTTTCTGATATAAGTATAGCTACTCCAGCTTTCTCTTGACTTCCACTAGCATGGTAGATAGTTCTCCATCCCCTCACTTTCAATCTGAAGGTGTCTTCAGGTCTAAAATGAGTCTCTTGTTGATAGCAAATAGAAGGGTCTTGGTTTTTTTTTTATCCATTCTGATATGCTATGTCTTTTGGTTGAAGCATTTAGTCCATTTATATTCAGTGTTATTATTGAAAGATGGGTTTAGAGTCATTGTGATGTCTGTAGGTTTCATGCTTGTAGTGATGTCTCTGGTATTTTGTGGTCCTTGCAACATTTCACTCACAGACTTCCCCTTAGGATCTCTAGTAGGGCTGGTTTAGTGGTGATGAATTCCTTCAGTTTTTGTTTGTTTGGGAAAACCTTTATCTCTCCTTCTATTCTGAATGACAGACTTGCTGGATAAAGGATTATTGGCTGCATATTTTTTCTGTTTATCACATTGAAGATTTCCTGCCATTCCTTTCTGGTCTGCGAAGTGTCAGTAGCTAGGTCTGCTATTACCCTTATGTGTCTACCTTTGTAAGTTAGGGCCCGTTTATCCCTAACTGCTTTCAGAATTCTCTCTTTATCTTTGTATTTTGCCAGTTTCACTATGATATGTCCTGCAAAAGATCGATTCAAGTTATGTCTGAAGAGAGTTCTCTGTCCCTCCTGGATTTCAATGCCTGTTTCCTTCCCCAGATCAGGGAAGTTCTCAGCTATGGTTTCTTCAAGTGACCTTCAGCCCCTTTCTCTCTCTCTTGTTCTTCTGGAATTCCTATGATACGGATATTGTTCCGTTTGATTGCATCACTTAGTTCTCTAATTCTTCCCTCGTGCTCCTGGATATTTTTATATCTTTTTCTCAGCTTCCTCTTTTTCCATAATTTTATCTTCTAATTCACCTATTCTCTCCTCTGCCTCTTCAATTCGTGCTATAGCTGCCTCCATTTTATTTTGCACCTCAATATAGCATTCTTTAGTTCCTCATGACTATTTTTTAGTTCCTTGATCTCTGTAGCAATAGATTCTCTTCTGTCCTCTATGCTTCTTTCAAGCCCAGCGATTAATTTTATGGCCATTATTCTGAATTCTTGTTCCATTACATTGCTTAAATCGGTTTTGATCAATTCGTTAGCTGTCGCTACTTCCCGGAGTTTCTTTTGAGGAGAATTTTTCCATTTCATCATTTGGTTAGTCCCTGTGGTGGCTCCAAACTGCATTAAACTTCCCCTCTGCTGTCTGTAGAAACTTGTGTTGGTGGGCAGGGCTGCAGTCAGACCCAATGTCTGCCCCCAGCCCACCTCTGGGGCCACAGTCAAACCAGTATGTAACCCCCTTGCCCAGGGGCAAGACTCACTGTGGACTGGTGTGGCCCCTGTCTGGGCTGCTTGCATTCTGCCAGGCTTGTTGTGCTGTTTCAGGGATCTGGCCAAGGGCATATTAGGATGGATCCACAAGGTACAGAGGGGCAGGAGGGGCAGGCTTAGCTAGCTTTGCCATCGGCGGTACCCCGAGGGAGGCAGGCCCCTCAGAAGATGGATCCACAGAAGCACAGTGTTGGGCGTTTGCGCATTGCAAGCAAGTTCAGTGATGGGAACTGGTTCCCTTTGGAATTTCAGCGGGGAGATGGGAGAGGTAAATGGTGCTTGCCAGTGCCTTTGTTTCCCCATTCCCAGCTCTGTCCTTCCAGGGCTCAACAACTCTCCCTCCGTGCATCTTCTTGCCCGCTCCACTCTCTGAAAGCAGAGCTGTTGACTTTTAACATTTCGGATGTTAAGTCCCACTGGCTCTCAGAACTCACGGAGTCTGGCCCATCCACTTTTGCAAGCCAGACTTCGGGGGCTGTTCCTTGCCTGGTGGGCTGCCCCTCCACGGCCCCAGCTCCCTCCTGCCAGTCTGTGTAGCACACACTACCTCTCGGCCCTTCCTACCCTCTTCTGTGGGCCTCCTGTCTATGCTTGGCTCCAGAGAGTCCATTCTGGTAGTCTTCTGGCGGTTTTCTTGGTTATTTAGGCTGATGTGGGTGGAATCTAAGTGATCAGCAGGACGAGGTGAGCCTATCATCCTCCTAAGCTGCCATCTTCTCCCTCTTAGAATCAGGAGTAGCCATGTTTAAATAAGACAAACTAGATTTTAAAATAAAGACTGTAACAAGAGATGAAAAAGGGCATTATATAATAATTAAGGGTTCTTTCCACCAAGAAGATCTAACAATGTTAAATATGTATGCCCCCAAAGTGACAGCACCCATATATATAAATGAACTATATATAAATCAACATGTGTGTGTGTGTGTGTGTATAATCAACTAATCACAAACATAAAGAAACTCATTGATAATAATGCCATAATAGTAGGGGACTTCAACACCCCACTTAAAACAATTTACAGATCATCTAAGCAGAAAATCAACAAAGAAACAGTGGCTCTGAATGACACATGGACTGGATGGATTTAACAGATATATTCAGAACATTTCATCCTAAAGCAGTAGGATATACATTCTTCTCGAGTGCACATGGAATATTCTCAACAATAAATCACATACTGGGTCATAAATCAACCCTCAACAAGTACAAAAATATCAAGATCATACCATGCATATTTGCAGACCACAATGCTATGAAAGTCAAAATCAACCACAAGAAAAAATTTGGAAAGACCACGAATACTTGGAGATTAAAGAACATCCTACTAAATAATTAATGGGTTAACCAAAATTAAAGATATTTAAAAAGTACATGGAAGCCAATGAAAATGATAACACCACATCCCCAAACCTCTGGGATGCAGCAAAGGCAGTCATAAGAGGGAAGTATATAACAATCCAGGGCTTTCTAAAGAAGGAAGAAAGGCGGGGAGGAGCCAAGATGGCAGAACAGCATGGAAGTTTTTTGTGTGTCTTGCTTCCAGGAAATACAGCCAGACCAACACTAAACCAACCTACACACCTAGAAAACTGGAGGATTAACACAACAATCTGCACAACCTGAACCACAGAATTCAGCAGGAATTCACCCCAAAAGAAAGAGCACAAAGAAATGACAGCCAGAGATTTAACCAACACAGATACAAGCAAGATGTCTGAACCAGAATTTAGAATCACGATAATACAAATACTAGCTGGAGTCGAAAATAGATTAGAATCCCTCTCTGCAGAGATAAAAGAAGTAAAAAAAAATAGCCAGAATGAAATTAAAAATGCTATAACTGAGCTGCAATACGGATAGATGCAGCGGCAGCAAGGATGGATGAGGCAGAACAGAGAATCAGCGATACAGAGGACAAACTTATAGAGAATAATGAAGCAGAAAAAAAGAGGGAGATTAAGACAAAAGAGCACAATTTAAGAATTAGAGAAATCAGTAACTCATTAAAAAGGATTAACATCAGAATCATAGGGGTCCCAGAAGAGGAAGTGTGAGAAATAGGGGTAGAAGGGTTATGTGAGCAAATCATAGCAGAAAACTTCCCTAACCTGGGGAAAGACATAGACATCAAAATCCAGGAAGCACAGAGGACCCCACATTAGATTCAACAAAAACCGACCATCAACAAGGCATATCATAGTCAAATTCACAAAATACTTGGGCAAGGAGAGAATCATGAAAGCAGCAAGGGAAAAAAAGTCCCTAACCTACAAGGGAAGACAGATCAGGTTTGCAGCAGACCTATCCACAGAAACTTGGCAGGCCACAAAGCAGTGGCAGGATATATTCAATGTGCTGAATCAGAAAAATATGCAGCCAAGATTTCTTTATCCAGCAAACCTGTCATTCAAAATAGGAGAGGAACGCCTGGGTGGCTCAGTCAGTTAAGCATCCAACTTCAGCTCAGGTCATGATCTCATGGTTTGTGAGTCCAAGCCCCATGTTGGGCTCTATGCTGACAGCTCGGAGCCTGGAGCCTGCTTTGGATTCTGTGTCTCCTTCTCTCTCTGCCCCTCCCCAAGTTGTGCTCTGTCTCTCAAAAAATAAATAAGTATAAAAAAATTTAATAAAAAAATATAGGAGAGATTAAAAGTTTCCCAGACAAACAAAAACTAAAGGAGTTTGTGACCACTAAACCAGCCCCACAAGAAATTTTAAGGGGGAATCTCTGAGGGAAGAAAAGATGGGAAAAAAATACATATATATATATATATATATATGTTTTATATTTATATATATGTATATATATCTGTATTATATATATACATATATATGTATATATATATTTGTTTTTATATACATTTATATTTATATATATGTGTATATAAAGCAACAAAGATTAGAAAGGACCAGAGAACACCACCAGAAGCTCCACTCTACAAGCATCATAATGGCAATAAATTCATATCTTTCAGTAGTCACTCTAAATGTCAGTGGACTCAATGCTCCAATCAAAAGACATAGGGTAACAGAATGGATAAGAAAACAAGATCCATCTATATGTTGTTTACAAGAGACCCACTTTAGACCTAAAGACACCTTCAGATTGAAAATAAGGGAATGGAAAACCATGTATCATGTTAATGGTCAACAAAAGAAAGCCGGAGTAGCTGTACTTATATCAGACAATCTAGACTTTAAAATAAAACACTGTAACAAGAGATGCAGAAGGGCATTATATCATAATCAAGGGGTCTATCTACCAAGAAGACCAAACAATTGTAAACATTTATGCTCCAAATGTGAAAACACCCAAATATATAAATCAATTAATCACAAATATAAAGAAACTCATTGATAGTAATACCATAATAGTAGGAGACTTCAACACCCCACTCACAGCAATGGACAGATCATCCAATCAAAAAATCAACAAGGAAACAATGGCTTTGAATGACACACTGGACTAGACGGACTTAACAGATATACTCAGAACATTTCATCCTAAAGCACCAGAATACACATTCTTCTCCAGTGCACATGGAATGTTCTTCAGCATAGACCATATACTGGAACACAAATCAACCCTAAGTAAGTACAAAAAGATTGAGATCATACCGTGCATATTTTCAGACCACAATGCTATGAAACTTGAAATCAACCACAAGAAAAAATTTGGAAAGGTAACAAATACTTGGAGACTGAAGAGCCAAGCAGTTAAAGAGGAAATTACAAAGTATATGGAAGTCAATGAAAATGATAACACCACAATCCCAAACCTCTGGGCTGCAGCAAAGGCGGTCATAAGAGGAAAGTATATAGGCCTTCCTAAAGGAGGAGGAAGGTCTCAGATACACAACCTAACTTTATGCCTTAAGGAGCTAGAAAAAGAACAGCAAATAAAACCCCAAAAGAGCAAAAGACAGGAAATAATAAAGATTAGAGCAGAAATGAATGCTATCAAAACAAAAACAAACAAACAAACAAAAAAAAAACAGTAGAACAGACCAATGAAACCAGAAGCTGGTTCTTTGAAAGAATTAACAAAATTGATAAACCACTAGCCAGTTTGATCAAAAACAAAAAGGAAAGGACCCAAATAAATAAAATCAAGAATGAAAGAGGAGAGATCACAACCAACACAACAGAAATAAAAACAATCATAAGAGAATATTATGAGCAATAATATGCCAATAAAATGGGTATTGTGGAAGAAATAGACAAATTCCTAGAAACACATACACTACCAAAACTGAAACAGGAAGAAATAGAAAATTTGAACAGACCCATAACCAGTAAGGAAATCGAATGAGTAATCAAAAATCTGCCAAAAAACAAGAGTCCAGGGCCAGATGGCTTTCCAGGGGAATTCTACCAAACATTTAAGGAAGAGTTAACACCCATTCTCTTGAAGCTGTTCTAAAAAATAGAAATGGAAGGAAAACTTCCAAACTCTTTCTATGAAGCCAGCATGACCTTGATTCCAAAACCAGACAGAAACCCCACAACTATTGACCAATTTTCCTGATGAACATGGATGCAAAAATCCTCAAGATATTAGCCAACTGGATCCAACAATACATTAAAAAAATTATTCACCACGACCAAGCAGGATTTATACCTGGGATCCAGGGCTGGTTCAATATCTGCAAAACAATTAACATGATTCATCACATCAATAAAAAAAAGGACAAGAACCATAGGATCCTCTCAATAGATGCAGAGAAAGCATTCAACAAAATACAGAATCTTTTCTTGATAAAAACATTCAAGAAAGTAGGGATAGAAGGAGTGGACCTCGAGATCATAAAAGCCATATATGAACGAATGACCTAACGCTAATATCATCCTCAATGGGGAAAAACTGAGAGCTTTCCCCCGAAGGTCAGGAACAAGACAGGGATGTCCACTCTCGCCAATGTTATTTAACATAGTATTGGAAGTCTTAGCCTCAGCAATCAGACAACACAAAGAAATAAAAGGCATCAAATTGGCCAGGAAGAGGTCAAACTTTCACTCTTTGCAGATGACATGATACTCTATTTGGAAAACCCTAAAGATTCCACCAAAAAACTGCTAGAACTGATTCATGAATTCAGCAAAGTTGCAGGATATAAAATCAACACACAGAAATCGGTTGCATTTCCATACACCAACAATGAAGCAGCAGAAAGAGAAATCAAGGAATTGATCCATTTACAATTGCACCAAAACCCATAAAATACCTAGGAAGAAACCTAACCAAAGAGGTAAAAAATCTATACCTTTAAAACTATAGAAAATATTGAGGAAGACACAAAAAATGGAAAAATATTCCATGCTCACAGATTGAAAGAACAAATTTTGTCAAAACATCAATACTACCCAAGGCAATCTACACATTCAATGCAATCCCTAGCAAAGTAGCATTGTTCACAGAGATAGAACAAACAATCCTAAAATTTGAATGAAACCAGAAAAGATCCTGAATAGTCAAAGCAATCCTGAAAAATAAAACCAAAGCTGAAGGCATCACAAGTCCAACTTCAATATCTATTACAAAGCTGTAATCATCAAGACAGTATGGTACTGGCACAAAAACAGACACATAGGTCAATGGAACAGAACAGAGAACCCCTAAATTGACCCACAAACATATGGCCAACTAATCTTTGACAAAGCAGGAAACGATATCCAATGGAAAAAAAACAGTCTCTTCAGCAAATGGTGTTGAGAAAACTGGACAGCGACATGCAGAAAAGTGAACCTGGATCACTTTATTACACCATACACAAAAATAAACTCAAAATGGATGAAAGACTTCCATGTCAGACAGGAAGCCATCAAAATCCTCAAGGAGAAAGCAGGCAAAAACCTCTTCAACCTCAGCCGCAGCAACTTCTTACTTGACATGTCTCCAGAGGTGAGGGAAACAAAAGCAAAAATGAACTATTAGGACCTCACCAAGATAAAAAGCTTCTGCACAGTGAAGGAAACAATCAGCAAAACTCAAAGGCAACCAATGAAATGGGAGAAGATATTTGCAAATGCTATATCAGATAAAGGGTTAGTATAAAAAAAATCTATAAAGAACTTATCAAACTCAACATCCAAAAAACAAATAATCCAGTGAAGAAATGAGCAAAAGAGTTTTCCAAAGAAGACATCCAGATTGCTAACAGACACATGACAAAATTCTCAACATCACTCATCATCAGGGAAATAGAAATCAAAACCACAATGAAATACCACCTCACACCTGTCAGAATGGCTCACATTAACAACTCAGGCAACAACAGATGTTGGTGAGGAAGCGGAAAAAGAAGAACCCCTTTGCACTGCTGGTGGGATGCAAATTGATGCAGCCACTCTGGAAAACAGTATGGAGGTTCCTCAAAAAATTAAAACTGGAACTACTCTATGACCCAGCAATTGCACTACTAGGTATTTATCCAAGGGATACAGGAATGCTGTTTTGAAGGGGCACATGCACCCCAATGTTTATAGCAGCGCTATCAACAATAGCCAAAGTATGGAAAGAGCCCAAATGTCCATCAACTGATAATGGATAAAGAAGATGTAGTATATATATACAATGGATTATTACTTGGCAATCAAAAGAATGAAATCTTGCCATTTGCAACAATGTGGATGGAAGTAGAGTGTATTATGCTAAGAGAAATTAGTCATTCAGAGAAAGACAAATATCATAGAACTTCACTCATATGTAGAATTTAAGATACAAAACAGATGAACATAAGGGAAGGGGAACAAAAACAATATAAAAATAAGGAGGGGGACAAAATATAAAAGACTCTTAAATACAGAGAACAAGCTGAGGGTTGCTGGAGGGGTTTTGGATGAGGTGGATGGGCTAAATGGGCAAGAGGCATTAAGGAAGGCACATGTTGGTGGGGCGCCTGGGTGGCGCAGTCGGTTAAGCGTCCGACTTCAGCCAGGTCACGATCTCGCGGTCTGTGAGTTCGAGCCCCGCGTCAGGCTCTGGGCTGATGGCTCAGAGCCTGGAGCCTGTTTCCGATTCTGTGTCTCCCTCTCTCTCTGCCCCTCCCCCGTTCATGCTCTGTCTCTCTCTGTCCCAAAAATAAATAAACGTTGAAAAAAAAAAATTTAAAAAAAAAAAAAAAAAAAGGAAGGCACATGTTGGGATGAGCACTGGGTGTTATATGTAGGAGATGAATCACTGGGTTCTAGTCCTGAAGTCATTATTTTACTATAGGCTAACTAACTTAGATGTAAACTTTAAAAAATAATACATAAAAATATTTTTAAAAGAAAAGAAAAAAGAAGAGTCAATAGAAAACATACTGTAAATTGGATTGGAAGGGAAGATTAAAAGAAAGTAGAAAAAAATGTCTATTGAAATAGCCTGAGTGAGATTTATTAACAGAAAGCCTCATTTGGCATTATGTTCCATTTTATAGATGAGGAAACTAAAGTACCCAGAAGTTAAGTAACATGTCCAAGTCACATAACTGGTTCGTGAAAGAGTCGTGATCTATGTCTGGGAAATCTAGTTCCAGAGTCCATACTCTTAACCCTTCTGCTATTGGACTTCTCAGTATTAAGGTTTTTCAATAATAAACTGTCCTTCCCAGCCATTTCTAAAGCTAAGGGCATAACCATAACATGACATAACATTTAATAAACAAATACTTAGGGTATAAATAAAAGTAAAAATAAAAATACGAGCAATCTAAAAATTCTATAATAGGTAAGAATGTGGGCATCAAGTATGAAACATACATACCATGAGCATTAAAATGATGTTTTAAAAATTTTTTTTCAACGTTTTTTATTTATTTTTGGGACAGAGAGAGACAGAGCATGAACGGGGGAGGGGCAGAGAGAGAGGGAGACACAGAATCTGAAACAGGCTCCAGGCTCTGAGCCATCAGCCCAGAGCCCGTCGCGGGGCTCGAACTCACGGACCGCGAGATCGTGACCTGGCTGATGTCGGACACTTAACCGACTGCGCCACCCAGGCGCCCCTAAAATGATGTTTTAAAGAATATTTAACAGTATAGGAATAGTCTCATAATGTCTTAAGTGAAAAAATCAGATTACCAACCTACATCTACATGTGCATAGAATAAATATGAAAATGATTCATACAAAAATATTTGCAGTTTTTCTTACTTATCTTAAAGGGAGCTTTGGAGTGATTTTTATTATACTTATTTTTGTGCATTTTATGATTTTTCTGTTTCCTTCAGTAATAAAACTATAATATTCTAGTGCTAAATAACTAATTTGCTCAGCTTTTTCACCTTTTATACTATTTCTTATGTAGAAAGAAACTCATGGCTTCATGTATAGATTCTTTAATGTATCTGAGCACTAAGCAGGTACCAGACCCTGTGTTAAGCACTGACGTTACAACTGTGAATAAGATAACTAGAATCGTGAACCTCAGAGCCTAGGTAGAGAACAGGATATTGAAGAAGTAAATTAAAAGGTGGTAAGCAGCCATGAGTGCAAAGAAGGATTGGCTAAGGAAGGAGGTTTAAGATGAAAAGTAGATGTGAAGTAAGGTGTGAAGGTAAGAGTGTCCCAGGATGGGCAAAGAGCATGCATGATGTCTGTAGGAGAGGGAGCATGGAGGTGGTGGAAAAAAAAAAAAAAAAAAGACAACGATTCTGGGAAGACGATGGGAATCTGGCCAGTGTACAAGGTGGAAGGTCTTACAGAGAAGTTAATGGTGGTAGGATCTGTCCTGATGGTAATGGGGAGCCACTGTTGTCCTGTGGAGGCTGGTCTGCTGAAGGGCAAGAGAGGTTGCTAGGGGATGGGTTGGGAGGCTTTTCTGGAAGGTTGGTGGCTTGAACCGAGAGAGCAGAAGTAGTTAAGGAGAAAAGCAGAGAAGTCAAGAGGACTTAAGAAGTAGAATCAGCAGGACTTGAATGGCTGAAGTTAGTGGGGGTAAGAAAACTGTTGGAGATAACACCCTGCTATCTGACTTGATCAACTGGATAGACAGGAACTTTACTGCGTTGGAAGTCACTAGAGGAGGAAGAGGCTAGCAAAGAATGAAACAGAACCTTTACCTAAAATTTAAACTAGTTTAAAATTATGAAGAACTGTCTACACTTCCCAATGGCAGAAATAGCAGCTGATCTGCAGCATAATTTTCAGGGACCTGGGAGTGACTGATTAGCTTTCATAAGTCCTTATAAAGATATATGGTCCTCCTGACAGCTGGAATTGGAAAAGAAGTACAGAATTTCAACCACTTAAATAAGTAATGTCTTAAGCAGAGCTTAGCATCATTTTATCAACCAGAGAGTCATCCAGACAAACGGACAGTTCTAACTGGAATCTGGAGGCACACACCTTAACTCAATTACAATAGCATAATACACCACTTGTTTTGCAGAGCATGGTAACAATGTTATTACTTCAAGAAGGAATCTGTTTATATTTGTTAATAAGGAGCTTTAAGTATATATATTGTTTTAAAATCACTTTATAATACTTCTTTCAAAATAAACTCCTTTGTGATTTCATTGCCTTAAGGGTTCTTCAGCAGCACCACTCAGGGATGCCAGTGATTGATTAAGATACCTGTATGGGCACCTCAATATTACCAAACAGTAATCAGGCAGATCAGTAAAACAATATGGGTAAGAGCAAAGCTTGGAAAATTAAAATGCTTACAGAGTCAAAGCAAGCTATATGAGTGATTGAAGTAAGCTGGATATCGGGGGGATAAAACCTGCAAGCAATGTTAAATGATAAATAATAAATTGCTACAAAGTTGGAGTGGTAGGGATGACAGCATTATGGAGTGCCCATGCCCTGTCCAAAAAAAAGTTAATCAGCTAATTATTACCATGCGGGAATCTAGGCCTTGAGTTTCCAGCTTTTTTTTGTTTTATCTTAATATTTATTGAGTCTCTTGATTGCTACATATTAATTAATTCAACTTTTTAAAATGTGTAAACCAAATAAAGCAAGCCTATCAGAGGCTATCAATTCACAACTGTGATAGGAAAAAAAAAGGCAACTTTGCCAACATTTCTCAGTCACACCTTAGTTAAAAGAGGTTGTACCTTCTGATTACAAATATTCTTAATATCTGACATTCTTATATACAAAGAAGCTATGAATCCTTTTCCCATGTGCCTATGATAGAAGGAGATGCTGGATAAACTATAACTGGGAACATATTATCTTGCAAGACATAAAGCTAAAAAGATACTTGTGGCATTGTCAGTTTCTGTAGATGAATTCTAAGTGAACCAAATCCATTTTTTAAATTATTTTTCAGTATTTGTTAGGCAATAACTCAAGACAAGACAAAATGGAAAATGCAGTCCCTGCCCAGGGGGCATGAAGTCTACACGAGGAAGACAAAACATTCCAGAAATAAAAACGCCAGCTGGGAAGGAGACATAATTAATGAAATAGTGCCAAGATTGTTGTCTTGCTGCAATTACCAGGTGTTTTGGATACTTCAACAGAGACTGATGACTCATGGTGAAGGGGACAGACCAGGAGCTCACACACTTTGAGTTCTACATAGAACTGAAATGGAGTATAAAACTCTCATATGCTGCAGTGCCTCATTCTGTCAACAAAAGGCAGCAAGTAAAACTGATTTGCAAAGCATTGTAATAGTTTCTAATAATAGTCATTCTATAATTACACAATTGCCTTGACCTTTACAGAAAATTAATAGCATTAAAGTGACTTACCTCTTCCAGATTCACCCCAATCTATTTTTTAAAGGACTTTGCTATTGTCTTCTGGCTTTTAAAGAAAAGACTTTAATAAAAGATGAGGAAAAATAAATGGGAAACATACACTGTAATCAACAGAATGTGACCCCAATTCTGTTTTTATGAAATGTGCATAGACAAAGAAGACTGAAAAGAAAGAAACGAAGATGCACTGATTATCTGTGGGTGGCCAGTATCTTGGGTGGTTGATAGTGAAACAGCAAGCAGAAACCAACATGTTTTCTCTTCACTGCTTCTAGGGTCCACTCATGAGTTTGCTGTGCCCTGTCCCTTGGATGAAATTTCAGAGAGTTTGCATAATATTCTCTGGTAACTCTTACATAATAAAAGAATAGTCTCTTTGCCTGGATAGTAAAATGTCCAGTCCAACCCAAGAATCATACAACTCCAGTCAGGTGTAATATTAAAACTTCAAATTCTTTCTTTTAATTTTATTTAATGTTTGTTTATTTTTGAGAGAGAGAGAGAGAGAGAGAGAGAGAGAGAGAGAGGGAGAGAGAGCACACAAGCCAGGGAGGGGCAGAGAGAGAGGGAGACACAGAATCCGAAGCAGGCTCCAGGCTCTGAGCTGTCAGCACCAGAGCCCGATTCAGGGCTTGAACGCTCAGACTGCGAGATTATGACCTGAACAAAGTCTGACACTCAACCAACTGAGCCACCCAGGTACCCCTAAAACTTCAAATTCTTATCCAATGTATCTTTTTACCTGAAATGAACAGTAAAAGCTCGGCCCTGCTTTAGAACAAATCCTGCACAGTGGAAAAGGGATGGCAGCTTGGCTTGTTCTGTCTGTGCATCCTCTACAGTTTGGCAGCTGAAATGTGTGGCCTCTTGAGAGTTGGCTGAGAGTGAAGGGTGAGGAGAAGTAAAGGTACAGCGAAGGTTTTTCCCTAATGATTCCCTTGTAATCTGATGGTGAGGCTCTCTGGAAATGGGAGTCCAGAGTTGACTCTTCCTTTCATAGGGATCTTTTGCAAATTTCTGAGATAGTCATCTCTTGTACCTCTAACTGGGGCTCCTTCTCAAACCCTCAGTTCCTCTCCTCGAACACACATCTGAAACCCCCATGGCCCTGGACTTCCGGCACTCCACATTCAGGCTGGGGTCAGATTGTCCTTTCATATGGTCTGGACGGTCTGTTTTAATATAATCACAGGCTGCTCCTTTCAATGGGATCTGGTTTCCAAGAAAGAAACACCTTTGTCCCACCTTCAAAGGAAGCACAGCTCACTCTCAGTGTTGCTGGCCAGTCTCTTACCTTTGGATTTTTTCTGGAAAGAATCAGGCCCCAGTTCTGAGTTCACCACACTCCAGGGATGAATGTCAAGTCCTCCAAGTAAATCTTCTGAAACTCCTTGTCTCACTTGGCTATGGTGAGGAAGAAGCAACTCAACTCTTCTATGCTGTCCACATGGAAGATCACTCTGGATTAATGCTGCTGACTGATCCCTCCTCTCCTAGTGTGTCCTGTGTGCATGGTCCACATCTCACTTTTGAATGTGGGGTACATGAAACCTATTTTATTATCCTTAGCCTTTCAAGTCTATGCTGAAACTCAATGCTAAAAAAAAAAAAAAGGTACTGTTTTGCATGTTGCTGTGTTATTTTTCTTTTGTCTGTTTTCCTCTTTTTTTCTAATTCTCCTACATGGATTATTTTATATGATTTGACAGAAGAAAAAAGAGTATTTTTTAATTACTTATCAATTATTTAATTCTGTGGAATCAATTTGGCAGTAGTTGTATATATGTGTTCAACAAAAATTTTAAATATTTTTAAATTAAAATCATAGGATAATTCTCTTGAAATGTGTAATTATAGAATAGTTACAAGTTTCTTTTAAGATTTTGCTACACATGTAACCAGAAAAAAAAACACCCCTATAACATGTCACCATGTCCACGTCAATGCCACTCTTTGTCTTTCCCCATTAATAATTTCTGTAGCAATTTAAAGAGTCGTGGTAAGGTCAAAAGCTAAGGGAAGACTGCCAGGCTACTCAGAAGAGGTTTTTAGGAATAGCATATCTCTAGTGAAGTTATCATTACCCCAGGACTTAATCACAGCTCTTCAGTCTAAAAATTCAACATAATCAGGGAAGCCAGAATTTATTGGACTTGAGACAACTAAACAAAATCATCTAAGAGTGACATAAATGATATAAATGTAATAGGTCCAAATCTCAGATCATAAACTTAGTTATTCAAGAAACATTACTTTCTTTATTCTTCCCTATCTTGAACTTTGAACCTTTTTGTTGCTGAAGAGAGAAATTCTATATTGGTCATTTCATGGTCATCTGTTGATTTCAGGATTCCTGTATTGACTCAGGGTATCCACACAGGATAGAGGTGGATGGGTGACACATCTCTGGGAAAGGGCAATCTGGTCTTCCACTATCCTTGATGATTCATCCCCCTCCCCAGAAAAGAAAAAAAATCTTCACTGGCTCTCTCTCAGCAAGCTCCCACTTAACCTCCTAAAGCATTCACAGGTTGTCATTAATAGAAGTTGGCAGCCACCCCAATGGAATCACCCTAAAAAATAGCCTAGAGCCAACCTGTACAAGAAAAAAAAAGTATAAACAAATAAATCAGATGGGCAAGAGGCAGAGCAGAAAAAGTGGGAAAAATGTGATAAGAAGTTTAAAATTTATTCCAGTGCCTGTGATTTCAAAAGCCATGATAAACTACTTTCCCATTTTCTAGCTTTGGAGTCATCCATGTGGATTTAAGGCTAGTACCAACAAAGAGCTCACAATCCCCCAAAAAGACAGTATAGTATTAACTATGGGCAACTCATCTTCAAGAAAATAACTGAACTGGTAGAGGGAGATTTAATAAATTATAGCACTAAATGGTACCTCTGTGGCCTAGGGAAGTTATTTTATTTATTTTATTTTTTTAAAGTTCAATAGGCATCCACCGTATAGCTATCCTGGTAGAATCTAACCCAGAAACAATGTTGGATCCAATTCTTCAATAATGCATACTTATTACAAGCGTACAATGGAAAACACTGAGTGAGATCAGAGACAGAGTATGCTTATGGCTGGGCCCCCAGAGGGCTATATTGTGTATAGCCACAATACACTGTGAAAGGTAGCAAGTGCCCAAGAGAAGAAAAAATGGAGTGTTACGGGATCTGAGAGGAAGATATAGTATTTCAAGAAAGGGAATTGGAAAAAGCTTCTAGGGATTTGAGTTGAGTCCTAAATGGCAAGGATATGGAAGTGTGGAGGTGATGAAGAAGGGCAGTGCAAGGCACTGGCATGAGTAGAGGCAAAAAGCCGGAAAGGAAAGGATTGTAGAAGAAGAATAAGGTTGGAAAGATAGGTTGGGGAACAGACAAGAGAAGCCTTGAAAATCGCCTAAAGACTTTAGAGGATTTTTTTGTTTTGTTTTGTTTTGTTTTTTTGGTGTTTCTTTGTTTGTTTGTTTTCCTATGCTAGGGATATACTTGTGATTACTGAGTAAGAGAGTGAAAATATTTGAGCTGTGTTTCCTAAAACAACTGAAAGAAGATTGTAAGTGGGGCTGGAGAGAGTGAGAAACCAGAATCTATTGAAACAGTCCAGGTGACGTCTGCAGAAAACCTCACTTGGAACTATGTCACCCTGCTCCTTTGGCGATCCCAGAACCCACCATTTGTTGCAAGGGCTAAACAGGATGGGTTTAAATGGTCATTGAACAAGGAAGATGAGGGAGATAGTGAATGAGTCGAGTTTTTCACCTAGTAAAGACTGGAGTCTATAATGAGAAAGACAAGTGAGTTTTGAGAAAAGGACATTGATTCCTACAGATAAATCTAAAACTATGTACAGAGGTTAAGGTCATCTAACAGATGGGAAATTAGGATCATGAACGACTGACAGGATCTTGGAATTCTCTACTCTCTCTCTCTCTCTCTCTCTCTCCCTCTCTCTCAATCTCTCCATCACAACAGGAAGAATAATTTAACAGGGATATTCTCTTTCTCCTTGTAACCCCACCTACCTGATGCTATAGCCTCAGAACATATGCAACAAACATAATTTTCATCAAAACATAAAATAAAAAACCCAGGTGATTGTATAGTATCTAGATACAAAAATATCATCAGCTCACTAAAGGTAAATTGTTTCATTAATGACTTGGAGATTTCAGAAAATTACTTAACACTCCACCCCCAGAGATTAGCATATTTAGTTTATATAAACCCTTCCAGATACATGTAGATATATGGAATATAAGTCACTAGATTGGTAGGCTTACAAATAGAGAAATATATATTGCCTGGTAAACTTTTCATTTGGAATGATCTTATCATCCATTCATTATCTAAAATAAATTCCTGTGTTCTTTGTTATCTTAAAATGTTGTCATTGTTGCTTTTACATCTCACAGAGTCATCTCAAGGTTAAAATCTACACCAAAGTTAAAGAACTCCGTTTAGCTATCTCTTGGACCACATTACTGTCCTTACTTTAATTAGTTATAATATGTATATAGAACATTTGCTGCAAGGGAGCTGGCAGCCTTGACAACCTCCAGGAAGTAAGTAGGAACTACTTTTAATCTCAGTGCTCAGATTCATAAATGCAGGCATCCAGCGGCTCATGATGAGCTCAAGGTCACCTGGCCCATGAGAAGCAGGCCTGGATATCAAAGCCAGGATTCTGTAGACTGAAACTTTTACCTAAGGATGGAAATCTCTTCACAGAATTTTCTGTTTCACATATCTGGACCAGGGAGCCTAGTTCAGCCTCTTCAGTTTACAAACATTGAAATAAAGCTTTTGAGAGATTTTACGGCTTTGTGGGTCATGTGGATGCTTGATGACTGATCAAGTCATCTCTTTCCATTGTTTTAAAACTGGAAAGAGTACAAAATTTTCCTAACTACTGAAGAAAAAAGGCGTTAAGGGATGCTCTTCAAAATTAAAAAAAAATTTAATTAAAACAAGCTCTTATTTAGTCAAAATTAAAGTTTATTAAAATGAAGAAAAGATAGCCTATTTTGACTTGATGACGCGACTTAAAAGTGAATTTCATTTTTTTAAAAACTCAGCATCTATTACTTCAATGAATTTTTAAATCAAGTTATTAACTCAATTTTGTGATTTTTAATTAACTTTACTTTTTAAACATTGTTTCAAGCTTTGCTACACATTAGAAACAGATTCTGTCAACGTGCAAAAGGATTCTATATTTTTTTAAGTTGGGGTAGGTTGGAAAATCTTGTGTTTAGAGGTTTGAAAGGTCATACATCAAAATATTAACAATGGATGGTGGGGTTTCAGACCATTTCTATTTACCTTTCTCTTATCTGCACTTGCTTATTTTCTCCTTTTTCTACAGTAAATATATATTTCTTATACAATGCAAAAACGACCTTGCCAGTGAACCAATGTTCTTCCCAACCTTTGTGGGAAAATAGTCATTTATTGTATTTGAAAAGCAACAAGCTATTTGTTCATTGCAGTACATATGGTGTGTGGCTTGCCTGCTTAATATCCATTCCAGCCTCTTTCAAGTACATCTTCCTATAGTGTGGTGTTTGGAAAGCTGAAAATGTTAGAGTCCTTTGCAGCAATGCTTTGTAGGGTTCCAGATGAGACTTAAGTTCTGTCAATCAGATGCCCTCATGTGAGGCTAGAATTTGAAAGTAAGTGGAATGGGGAGGGAGGCAGGTTGTGGGGTGCAGATGGAGGCCAATCACGGCAGAGGCTGCATGTTTCAGCAGTGTCTGCTCCCCAGCCTCCTGCCTCAGCAGCTTTTTACCGCAGCGGTGGCAACCGTACTGGGGACAACAGAGGCAGTGTGATTCTGGGGCCAGGAGCTACTGCTGAAATTCCACCTACCACCTGTTCCTTTGACTTTCGCAATCATAATTTTTCTTATAATATGTCATACATAGTAAAAACCCCATTCTGCTTAAAACTAGCTATGATACTTCTGCTACTTGCAATTGAGCATTAACCCATGGTCATGTTCAAAATGTTCTTATATACCATCTTTCAAGTTCTCTAACACTAATTTTTCTCCTTTTGTAATTACAATATCTGCCTGTTGCAAAAAAGAAAAAGAAAAAAGAAAAGGGATTCAATGTCAAAGTTATACATTAAAAAAAATGAGGGGAGCCTGGGGGGGGCTCAGTCGGTTAAGCCTCCAACTTTAGCTAAGGTCATGACCTCAGTTCATGAGTTTGAGCCCCCGTCGGGCTCTGTGCTGACAGCTCAGAGCCTGGAACCTGCCTCAGATTCTGTGTCTCTCTCTCTGTCCCTCCCCTGGTCTGTCTGTCTGTCTGTCTGTCCTCTCTCTGCCCCTCAATAATAAATAAACATTTTAAAAAAAGAAAAATGAAAATCTGTCTTCATGCTTCTCACCCCTCAACTTATATCGCAAAATAATCTGCTTTAGTTTGTTGTTTCATATCCTTTAAGATATTTTTTTATCTCTATAGAAGGTGTGAACACACAGAGAAGTAGGTTTTTTATTTCATTTTTATAAAAATGATGATGCCATATATATAAAGTCTGCAACTTGATTTTTTAAAAATATTTTTATGTTTGCATGTGTTGGTTACCTGATTCTTTGGACTACTATACATTATTCTGTGCTGTGGAGAAACTAAAATATATTATGACGTTCTATGGATGGACAAGTAAATATTTAGAAACAATGTTGTAATAATCACTTATTATATATCTTTATGTGTACATTTGAATATCTCTTAAGATAAATTCTAAAACCTAAATACGAAACATTTAAATGTTGTAAGATTGCGTTTAGCAATGTTTAAAAAAAAAGTCTGTTTTGCTTCTTACTGTATCACTGGTGCTCAGAACAGCATCTGCCATGTAGAAGGCACTAAATAAATATGTGTGAAATGAATGCCAAGTGAATGATTGAAAATAGATTAGGAAATGCATTAATGCAATTCATCACATGAATAGATTAAAGGAGAAAAAAGTAAATACATACACAACCACTATGATGGATATCCCCACAAGTTGAGTAAAACTCCATATCCATTCCTGATTTTTAAGAAAAAGTATTCATCATGAAATAGAATATCATTAATCTGATAAAAGGACTTATCAGAAACCAACAGCAAAATATATTTCTAAATATTTATAAAAGAAAGGTTAGTTATCACCTTCAAGAACTCAATTATGAATAAAAATAAGCTCACAGACCTGAGGTGGAAAAGAAAGCAAAAATATTAAAATAAGATATAAAATATTAAAGATCTATATACTTCCACAAAGAAATGCAAAGTAAGTCTAATCAAAAAGCAAAATCATCAGCCACACAAGTTCATTGAGTTTACTCGGAGGAAGTTCATCATACTGGGGGCAGGCCAGGTGGCTCAATTTTAATATCTAGGAAACGACATGACCAGACAAGGAACTATGCTCAAGGAAGTGACGGGCTAGCCTGTAGCTCTTCTGCCTCCTTTCCAATATTCCTGGTCTCATCAGCAGAAACAAAAAACTTATTCCCTCCTTTTCCCTAATGCTCTGTTCTATTGGTTTGAAATGCTTCTTATCCCCATCCCCTAATTATGGTTGTTTGTAGGATATGGACAGGCCAAGAACAAGACCCTTTTCAACTTCAGGAAACTCTAAGATGTAAATTCAAATTACAAGAAACCACCAAGTGTTCCCAAACTGGAATATTATATAACCACTAAAAAAATATGCAACTTTATGCATCCTTATAGGGGAAAAAATACCCTAAGCTGTGTTATAATTTTTTTTTTATTTTTTACTTTAGAGAGAGGGAAGGGGAGAGGGGCAGAGAGAATCTTGAGCAGGCTCCGTGCTGATGCGGGGATCATCCATGCTGATGCGGGGATCAATCCCATGACACTGGGATCATGACCTGAGCTGCAATCAAGAGTCAGATGCTCAACCAACTGAGCCACCCAGGTGCCCCTACCCCACGCTGTGTTAAATGAAAACCTAGGGTAGCAGTATGTAGAAGCATGATTATATATGCAAATGTTTTTGTTTCTTTCTAACAACTTTATTGAGATCTAATACACATAAGTTTACCTATTTAAACTGTACAATTCTGTTATTTAAGTGTATTTACAGGACTGTACACCTATCACCATAATCTTATTATAGAATCTTTTCATTATCTCAAAATGTAACTCTGTACCCATTAATAGTCACTCACAATTCTCCCGCATCCAGACCCAGGTAACCACTAAGATACTTTATGTTTCTATAGATTTGCCTATTCTATACCTCTGATATTATGGAATTATATAATACATGCTCTGATGTGGCTAGCTTCTTTCACTTAGCACGATGTTTCCAAGGTTCATTCATGTTGTACCATATATCAGTACTGCATTCCTTTTTATGGCCCCATGATATTTTATTGTATGGATATATTATACTTTATTTATCCAATTGTCTATTGATGGACATCTGGGTTCTTTCCACTTTTTTGCTGCTGCTATGGATAATGTTTCTATGAGCATTTGTGTACAAGTTTTTGGGTAAACATGTTTTTATTTTTCCTGAGTATATATTGAGGAGTAGAATTACTGAGTTGTATGGTAACTCTATGTTGAACATTTTGTGGAAGTGTCAGACTGTTTTCCAAAGTGGGTACATTTTACATGCCCACTGGTAATGCGTGAGGGTTCCAATTTCTCCACATCCTCCACATTCTCACCAATATCTGCTATTGTCCATCCTTTTATCATGGCCATCCTACCAAGAGCGAAGTGGCATCTCATTTTGGTCTTAATTGCATTTTCCTAATGACTAATGATGTTGAGCATCTTACCATGTGCTTATTAGCCATCTATACATCTTCTTTAGAGAAATGTCAGTCCAGAGCCTTCGCCCATTTTTCAACTGGATTCTCTTTTAATCATTTGTGGTCATATATTTATATATTTTGAATACAAGTCCCTAATCAGATATATGACCTGCAAATATTTTCTCCCATTCTGTGGGTCATGTTTTCACTATCTTGATGATGTCCTTTGAAGCACAATTTTTTTTTAACTTCAAAGTATAATTGATCTCTTTTATAACTTTCACTTCTGGTGTCATATCTAAGAAATTGTTGCCTAACCCAAAGTTCTGTGTACACTTTCTAAAGAACACAAAAACCCCTATGTAAGTATTTGTGCCTTTTCTTCTTTAAAGATTCACAGAAATATTAACAGTGGTTAACTTTGTGAAGAAGGACAAGGGAAAGGAAAGAGAATTTTATGTTTTACTTTATTCGTGTGTATGGTAGAAATATTTTACCATCTTCATATTTCACTTCTATTTTAAATATTTTTTAAAATTCAGATTAATTACTAATCAATAGCAACTGACTACTGTTGGCATTTTTGAAGGCCTAATAGATGACAGTCCTGTTTTCTGCCTGAATTCAGAACGGAGTGAGATACAGATACAGGAATCAGAGAGGTGGAAGCCATAATGTCAACCTGATTTCTGATAAAGCTATACTGTAGGGAATAGCTTAGAGTAAGCACAAGCACCAGGTAGACCAGTTAAAACACCCTGATGCCCCTCACCCTGGTTTATACCTTGAAACAGTCTACCTAAGAAAAAATTTGAGTCTAAGAATATATACACTTCATGAGGATCAGCTCCTAGCACTGTTCATGGGGAAAGAGAATAGCGACAAGAGAAAGGATCCTCCACTACTAAAAACTTTTCATCTATTAGCTTCACCCAATAGAAAATTGTGAATGGATGCCTTTCATCCACGAACTGCTTAGCTCATCCTACCTCCATGGTAAGAACTAATGGTTGAAGCAAAAGGCTTAAACATTTAAGAAAAGCCCCTCTCTGTGAACTCCTGAGAGCAGGGAAATAAGCATTTCTCCTCAGCAATGACCATAAAATCTCAAGCTACACTAGATAGAACTTTGTACCTAGATGTTGTATATCCTTATATCTTGCTCCTGATGATCCCATTATAAAATTGCTATGTACATGCTAGTAATTGGTAATTAAGCAGCAAACTGAGGACCTAAACCACTTTGGAAACCCCAAGGCATCTACACAGGCATCACATTTCCTGTGGAGAAAATTTTTGGAAAGAAGCTCAAGATTTCAGTTTATAGGATTTATACTCCAAATGCAGAAAACATAAAAAGAGCATTTTAATTCTAAAGCACAAGAATGGAGCTAGAGAGTAGAAGTCTCTTCAATACAGGAGAAAAAAAAATCAGCAGAATAGTTACTGAAGTATTTCCTGCTTACCACCATGGTAAGCACTAAGACTGGAGTTTTCCAGCCCATATGCTGCAGTACCTAGTGCTCCAAAAGACTGATGCTCTCAGCCCTCAGGAAAGATGGGCAGAGTGTGGAGTCATTAGAACCCACAGGTTGGTCACTTCCAGTCCGATCAGCCTTTCTCATTTCCCTAGTGGGTCACTGACAGATCAAGATTTGTAGTGTTTGCCTTGACATGAACAATGTTGGAAAGCACTGTGACATTAAGATACAGGAAAGACTAAGGTTTTTAGAAATCTCACCATTGAGTGAGACAGACATTAAGCAAATAACTAGTTACTAAATGCAATTCAGTAAGTGCTAAAAAAGAAACATAAACATATGAGAGCCTCATTTAAGGTACCACAACAATAGCTTATCTTGGTTGGCAAATTACTATGTGTGAACCCTGGGGTAAGCAGTTTACAAACATCTCCATTGTGCCTAAGAACCCTCCAAGGCAGGTTCTATTATAATTCCCTTTTACAGACGAAAACATTATGGCACAGAAAAGTTAGGTGGCTGCTATTTGAACCTGGAAACCATGCCCTTAAGCACTGACCATAGACAACTTCAGTCATCCAGTCATGATCAAGAAGTATTTAAATATGGTGCTGAATGATGCCTCAAATGCCTTCTCACTTAATTCTTGGGACATTTGGTTTGAGTGGATCCTTGCCTGAAACCATTGGGGTAAATAAATAATACTATATTTTGAGGCTTTAAACAACCAATTAAGGAGGTAAATTCATCACATTCATTTAAATATAAAGCTCCAAATTGTTCACAGCTGAGCAGAATCATATGTTCGTGAGGACAAAGCCGATACAGTATCTTTTTCATCTTAGGTTCTTAGCACAGTATCTAGTGTAGATGAGGAACTCAACAACACTTGTTGAATAAATGAATGAACAAATAAATGAAAGAACAAGTTAAAAGAGTTGAGGGACACACACACACAAAAAATGGCAACACTACAGAGGATAAATGAGGACATCTCATTATCCAAAAAAATATGTATATATTGGTGCCTTCATTACCTCTGATGATACAAAAGTTATGTAAAGGTCATAGTGCATAGTGTTGACATTAAGCTTATTATGTTATTTGAATTTTAGAATATTACATTTCCAAGAGACATAGAAGATACTTAGTCTGACTCAGTTTTAAAAGCCTCCCTGGTAACCTAACAGGATGTGATTTGGCCTCAATTTAACTACATTCAATGGTAAAAAGCTGTTGGTGACCACTTTAAATTGTTTAATATACAGAAGTCTTCCCTGTCTTAACCCAGTATCTCCTTTATGGTCTTAGTTCTACTACTAGAAAATAGGTTCAACAACCTAATCTTTCCAGCTTATGATGGCCCACCAAATATTTGAAGACATTCATCATGTTTTCTTGTTCTCATTCCCATATCTTTCTGCTTTCCCAGAGTACCATTTCTTTGTATTAATTTCATACAACATGTTCATGCATGTATATTGCAACAGGATGGGAACGTGATTAATGGAAAATAGCCACAATCATGGTTAGAGGCTTGAGAAGTCCTTTTAACAGCGCATATTTGGAATATGTCTCCCAAGTTCTCCATGAGAATAATATAGGTAAATACCATTTACCTCTCTTCCCAGCATGAGGATTCTGCCAGGCATATACATATGTTCATCTTCACATTTTCATGGGGCAATTTTTATACCCTCATGGCTTCCTCTCTCTCCTACTCTTGAGTCTGTGTTTACAGACTCAACAAGCACAACAAAATAATGCAATATGACCCTAAAGTATTTACTGTGAAACTAACTGAAGAAAAGACAAGTTTCCAGGAATATCCCTCAGCCTGCCAATAATTCAGGTCTGGCTAAGTTTCATTCCTACGTACCCAGATTTTTTTCCCCCATTTTTTTTTCTCTCATCCTAATTCCCTTCCTCTCGTCTTCATTTTTCCAATATTTAGTTTTTCATTCCAGGAGAATGAAGGGCCCCACACACCACATGCTAAGTCAGTACTGTTGTAGAAAAATCAATTCAGGCTCAGAATATAAAAACAAGGCTTTGCTGTTTATACAAACTGACCTGCAGGAAATAAGCAATGAAAGAAGGAACCGTGTTCCAGTTCCCTAACACATCTACATGACAGACTTTGGTTGATACTGGGCACAGTCAAAGATCCTCCAAGATTGGCTTTGTGATCAGGAGGGTAGGGGGGTGTGACATGACATTCAGTTAAGGAAAATGAGATCTCACAACATCCAATAGGAAAAGCAAGGGTGAGATGCGTACAAGAGGACATTGCAGATTTATAAAGGGGGTCTCAATATCTGTCTAGGAGGATAAAATATTAAGGATCCCTGTTAGTTGAGAATTTTATCCTTTTGAAAATCAGACAGAGTTTGTAGCTCATAAATCTTATTTCTCTCTTCAATATAGAATAGGCTGTGAGTCTCATTTCTAAAGGGCAACTTGTTCCTTTACTTGTCCCTAGAGAAGATTTCAGTGTGAGCTACATGTGGAGCTATTTTGTTCATTGTCTCATGCTCCCCCCACCTTTTGGCCACAGGGGACTTTTAATGTTATAATGTGGGTGGAGAGTAGTAGTTTCAAACTGTCATGATTGACTGAAGTCCCACTAAAAAAAAAAGAAAAAAAATTATATATATTTAATCTGGCTCTTTAAAATTACGTTAAGGAATTGCTTCTCTCTTTTAAGAAGTCATTTTTTTTTGCCATTTAGTAATGAAACATAATTGCACAAATCGATGTTAATTTATAACAACAGAACAATAAAATATTGATGAAATAAAACCCCCAGACTTCAGAAATGAAAACAGGCATTTAAATCAATTCTTCACACAGCACCGAAACAATCTTTCTAAAGCATTACCCAATTTGTACTTCTTGCATAAAACACTTCACTGGCTTCCTGCCATTTGTAAAATAAAGTCCAAACTCATTAGTAAGATAAAATATTTCCTTTATAGTTGATTCTTGCTTATTGCTCATATCCCACCATTCAGATGTGATCTTGTTTCATACTCCAGCAATACTAAGCTACTCCCAGTTCTCCAAATACATCAAGCTATTTTATGCCTCCTTGCTTGCATGTTTACCATTCTAATGGAATTCCCTTCTGCAATGTCCACCCAGTAAAATCCCATTCATCCTTCAAAATCCAACCCAGATTTTACCTGCTCCAAGAAATCTTTGTATTAGTGCTTTCCTGAATGAATCCATCACTCTTTCCTCTCTCTGCCACCTCGGCACCTCGTCCATATTCCTATCTTTCTAGTGCTTTATTTAACTCCAATGTCTTATAGACTCTTTGGGAACAAACTAATTTTTGTGTCGGAGTACAAGAACACTCTATAGGTGCAAGTATTTCACAAAAAAATTTTAAATTGGATGACAGTTTAGATTATCTGATTAAAAAATACTCTATTTTCATAGACTCTCCAAAATGAAAGCAAATACTAGTATTTTAATGTTATATAGCTCAGACTTGATCCTCACAGTAATCTTGCAAAGTGAGCAAGATAAATATTTTTACATCATTAATACAGAACAGCTAGTATGTGGAAGTGCTAGAATCAGAACCTAAGACTTTTGACTCCTATGTTGACTAATATTCTACATAGTACCTACTTTGACAACCAAAAACTCACTCTGAGAGACTCTTCTGTTCAGGTAGCTTGATGAAAAGGACCCCACTGGGATGAATCTCTAGTTATGCTGAGGGAATGAAGCCCCCGGAAAGAGTATATAACACATGACACCATTTATATAAAACTCTAGACTGGTGGTTCATAGTCAGGGTCAATTTTGCCCCCTAGGGGACATTTGGCAATGTCTGGTGACATTTTTGTTTGTTGCAACTGGGCCAAGAGTGCTATACACATTTGGTGGATAGAGACAAGGGATGCTGATAAACGTCCTGCTGTGCACATGACATTATTCTACAACAAAGAATTATCTGCTCCCAAATATCAATAGCACTGAAGCTGAGGTCAAGGTTATCTACTATAGAAAATGCAAACTAATCTATAGTGACAGAAAGGAGATTAGTAGTTGCTTAGAGATGGGGGGGCAAACAAGGATGGGAGGAAGGGATTACAAAAGACCACCAGGGGGAAGATTCTCAACATGGCGGCGTAGGAGGACGCTGGGCTCACCGCGCGTCCTGCTGATCACTTAGATTCCACCTACACCTGCCTAAATAACCCAGAAAAACGCTAGAGGATTAGCAGAACTGAGTCACCGGAGCCAAGCACAGACGAGAGGCCCACGGAAGAGGGTAGGAAGGGCGGCGAGGCGGTGCGCGCTCCACGGACTGGCGGGAGGGAGCCGGGGCTGAGGGCAGCTCGCCGGCCAAGCAGAGCCCCCGAGTCTGGCTTGCAAAAGCGGAGGGGCCGGGCGGACTGTGTTCCGACATAAAGCGCGACTTAGCGTCTGGGAGGACATAAGTTAGCAGCTCTGCTCGGAAAGCGGGAAGGCTGGAGGACAAAGGGAGGGAGAGCTGCTGAGCCCCCGGACGACAGAGCTCAGTTTGGTGGGGAACAAAGGCGCTCGACAGCGCCATCTCCCCCGCCCATCCCCCAGCCAAAATCCCAAAGGGAACCAGTTCCTGCCAGGGAACTTGCTCGCTCTGCGCAAACACCCAACTCTGTGCTTCTGCGGAGCCAAACCTCCGGCAGCAGATCTGACTCCCTCCCGCTGCCACAGGGACCCTCCTGAAGTGGATCACCTAAGGAGAAGTGAGCTAAGCCTGCCCCTCTTGCCCCCGTGCACCTTGCCTACCCACCCCAGCTAATACGCCAGATCCCCAGCATCACAAGCCTGACAGGGTGCAAGTAGCCCAGAAGGGCCATGCCACCCCACAGTGAATCCCGCCCCTAGGAGAGGGGAAGAGAAGGCACACACCAGTCTGACTGTGGCCCCAGCGGTGGGCTGGGGGCAGACATCAGGTCTGACTGCCGCCCTGCCCACCAACTCCAGTTATACACCACAGCACAGGGGAAGTGCCCTGCAGGTCCTCACCATGCCAGGGACTATCCAAAATGACCAAGTGGAAGAATTCCCCTCAGAAGAATCTCCAGGAAATAACAGCTAATGAGCTGACCAAAAAGGATTTAAATAATATAACAGAAAGTGAATTTAGAATAATAGTCATAAAATTAATCGCTGGGCTTGAAAACAGTATACAGGACAGCAGAGAATCTCTTGCTACAGAGATCAAGGGACTAAGGAATAGTCACGAGGAGCTGAAAAACGCTTTAAATGAAATGCAAAATAAAATGGAAACCACCACGGCTCGGATTGAAGAGGCAGAGGAGAGAATAGGTGAACTAGAAGATAAAGTTGTGGAAAAAGAGGAAGCTGAGAGAAAGAGAGATAAAAAAATCCAGGAGTATGAGGGGAAAATTAGAGAACTAAGTGATACACTAAAAAGAAATAATATACGCATAATTGGTATCCCAGAGGAGGAAGAGAGAGGGAAAGGTGCTGAAGGGGTACTTGAAGAAATAATAGCTGAGAACATCCCTGAACTGGGGAAGGAAAAAGGCATTGAAATCCAAGAGGCACAGAGAACCCCCTTCAGACGTAACTTGAATCGATCTTCTGCATGACATATCATAGTGAAACTGGCAAAATACAAGGATAAAGAGAAAATTCTGAAAGCAGCAAGGGGTAAACGTGCCCTCACATATAAAGGGAGACCTATAAGACTCGTGACTGATCTCTCTTTTGAAACTTGGCAGGCCAGAAAGAATTGGCAAGAGATTTTCAGGGTGCTAGACAGAAAAAATATGCAGCCGAGAATCCTTTATCCAGCAAGTCTGTCATTTAGAATAGAAGGAGAGATAAAGGTCTTCCCAAACAAACAAAAACTGAAGGAATTTGTCACCACTAAACCAGCCCTACAAGAGATCTAAGGGGGACCCTGTGAGACAAAGTACCAGAGGCATCACTACAAGCATAAAACATACAGACATCACAATGACTCTAAACCTGTATCTTTCTATAATAACACTGAATGTAAATGGATTAAATGCACCAACCAAAAGACATAGGGTATCAGAATGGATAAAAAAACAAGACCCATCTATTTGCTGTCTACAAGAGACTCATTTTAGACCTGAGGACACCTTTAGATTGAGAGTGAGGGGATGAAGAACTATTTATCATGCGACTGGAAGCCAAAAGAAAGCTGGAGTAGCCATACTTATATCAGACAAACTAGACTTTAAATTAAAGGCTTTAACAAGAGATGAAGAAGGACATTATATAATAGTTACAGGGTCTATCCATCAGGAAGAGCTAACAATTATAAATGTCTATGCGCCGAATACCGGAGCCCCCAAATATATAAAACAATTACTGGGGCGCCTGGGTGGCGCAGTCGGTTAAGCGTCCGACTTCAGCCAGGTCACAATCTCGCGGTCCGTGAGTTCGAGCCCCGCATCAGGCTCTGGGCTGATGGCTCAGAGCCTGGAGCCTGTTTCCGATTCTGTGTCTCCCTCTCTCTCTGCCCCTCCCCCGTTCATGCTCTGTCTCTCTCTGTCCCAAAAATAAATAAAACGTTGAAAAAAAAATTAAAAAAAAACAAACAAACAATTACTCATAAACATAAGCAACCTTATTGATAAGAATGTGGTAATTGCAGGGGACTTTAACACCCCACTGACAGAAATGGATAGATCATCTAGACACACGGTCAATAAAGAAACAAGGGCCCTGAATGACACATTGGATCAGATGGACTTGACAGATATATTTAGAACTCTGCATCCCAAAGCAACAGAATATACTTTCTTCTCCAGTGCACATGGAACATTCTCCAAGATAGATCATATACTGGGTCACAAAACAGCCCTTCATAAGTTTACAAGAATTGAAATTATACCATGCTTACTTTCAGACCACAATGCTATGAAGCTTGAAATCAACCACAGAAAAAAGTCTGGAAAACCTCCAAAAGCATGGAGGTTAAAGAACACCCTACTAACGAATGAGTGGGTCAACTAGGCAATTAGAGAAGAAAGTAAAAAATACATGGAAACAAACGAAAATGAAAATACAACAATCCAAACGCTTTGGGACGCAGCAAAGGCAGTCCTGAGAGGAAAATACATTGCAATCCAGGCCTATCTCAAGAAACAAGAAAAATCCCAAATACAAAATCTAACAGCACACCTAAAGGAACTAGAAGCAGAACAGCAAAGGCAGCCTAAGCCCAGCAGAAGAAGAGAAATAATAAAGATCAGAGCAGAAATAAACAATATAGAATCTAAAAAAACTGTAGAGCAGATCAACGAAACCAAGAGTTGGTTTTTTGAAAAAATAAACAAAATTGACAAACCTCTAGCCAGGCTTCTCAAAAAGAAAAGGGAGATGACCCAAATAGATAAAATCATGAATGAAAATGGAATGATTACAACCAATCCCTCAGAGATACAAACAATTATCAGGGAATACTATGAAAAATTATATGCCAACAAATTGGACAACCTGGAAGAAATGGACAAATTCCTGAACACCCACACTCTTCCAAAACTCAATCAGGAGGAAATAGAAAGCTTGAACAGACCCATAACCAGCGAAGAAATTGAATCGGTTATCAAAAATCTCCCAACAAATAAGAGTCCAGGACCAGATGGCTTCCCAGGGGAGTTCTACCAGACGTTTAAAGCAGAGATAATACCTATCCTTCTCAAGCTATTCCAAGAAATAGAAAGGGAAGGAAAACTTCCAGACTCATTCTATGAAGCCAGTATTACTTTGATTCCTAAACCAGACAGAGACCCAGTAAAAAAAGAGAACTACAGGCCAATATCCCTGATGAATATGGATGCAAAAATTCTCAATAAGATACTAGCAAATCGAATTCAACGGCATATAAAAAGAATTATTCACCATGATCAAGTGGGATTCATTCCTGGGATGCAGGGCTGGTTCAACATTCGCAAATCAATCAACGTGATACATCACATTAACAAAAAAAAAGAGAAGAACCATATGACCCTGTCAATCGATGCAGAAAAGGCCTTTGACAAAATCCAGCACCCTTTCTTAATAAAAACCCTTGAGAAAGTCGGGATAGAAGGAACATACTTAAAGATCATAAAAGCCATTTATGAAAAGCCCACAGCTAACATCATCCTCAACGGGGAAAAACTGAGAGCTTTTTCCCTGAGATCAGGAACACGACAGGGATGCCCACTCTCACCGCTGTTGTTTAACATAGTGCTGGAAGTTCTAGCATCAGCAATCAGACAACAAAAGGAAATCAAAGGCATCAAAATTGGCAAAGATGAAGTCAAGCTTTCGCTTTTTGCAGATGACATGATATTATACATGGAAAATCCGATAGACTCCACCAAAAGTCTGCTAGAACTGATACAGGAATTCAGCAAAGTTGCAGGATACAAAATCAATGTACAGAAATCAGTTGCATTCTTATACACTAACAATGAAGCAACAGAAAGACAAATAAAGAAACTGATTCCATTCACAATTGCACCAAGAAGCATAAAATACCTAGGAATAAATCTAACCAAAGATGTAAAGGATCTGTATGCTGAAAACTATAGAAAGCTTATGAAGGCAATTGAAGAAGATTTAAAGAAATGGAAAGACATTCCCTGCTCATGGATTGGAAAAATAAATATTGTCAAAATGTCAATACTACCCAAAGCTATCTACACATTCAATGCAATCCCAATCAAAATTGTACCAGCATTCTTCTCGAAACTAGAACAAGCAATCCTAAAATTCATATGGAACCACAAAAGGCCCTGAATAGCCAAAGTAATTTTGAAGAAGAAGACCAAAGCAGGAGGCATCACAATCCCAGACTTTAGCCTCTACTACAAAGCTGTCATCATCAAGACAGCATGGTATTGGCACAAAAACAGACACATAGACCAATGGAATAGAATAGAAACTCCAGAACTAGACCCACAAACGTATGGCCAACTCATCTTTAACAAAGCAGGAAAGAACATCCAATGGAAAAAAGACAGTCTCTTTAACAAATGGTGCTGGGAGAACTGGACAGCAACATGCAGAAGGTTGAAACTAGACCACTTTCTCACACCATTCACAAAAATAAACTCAAAATGGATAAAGGACCTAAATGTGAGACAGGAAACCATCAAAACCTTAGAGGAGAAAGCAGGAAAAGACCTCTCTGACCTCAGCCGTAGCAATCTCTTACTCGACACATCCCCAAAGGCAAGGGAATTAAAAGCAAAAGTGAATTACTGGGACCTTATGAAGATAAAAAGCTTCTGCACAGCAAAGGAAACAACCAACAAAACTAAAAGGCAACCAACGGAATGGGAAAAGATATTCGCAAATGACATATCGGACAAAGGGCTAGTATCCAAAATCTATAAAGAGCTCACCAAACTCCACACCCGAAAAACAAATAACCCAGTGAAGAAATGGGCAGAAAACATGAATAGACACTTCTCTAAAGAAGACATCCGGATGGCCAACAGGCACATGAAAAGATGTTCAGCGTCGCTCCTTATCAGGGAAATACAAATCAAAACCACACTCAGGTATCACCTCATGCCAGTCAGAGTGGCCAAAACTAACAAATCAGGAGACTATAGATGCTGGAGAGGATGTGGAGATACGGGAACCCTCTTGCACTGTTGGTAGGAATGCAAATTGGTGCAGTCACTCTGGAAAGCAGTGTGGAGGTTCCTCAGAAAATTAAAAATAGACCTACCCTATGACCCAGCAATAGCACTGCTAGGAATTTATCCAAGGGAATCAGGAGTACTGATGCATAGGGCCACTTGTACCCCAATGTTCATAGCAGCACTCTTAACAATAGCCAAATTATGGAAAGAGCCTAAATGTCCATCAACTGATGAATGGATAAAGAAATTGTGGTTTATATACACAATGGAATATTACGTGGCAATGAGAAAAAATGAAATATGGCCTTTTGTAGCAACGTGGATGGAACTGGAGAGTGTGATGCTAAGTGAGTTAAGCCATACAGAGAAAGACAGATACCATATGGTTTCACTCTTATGTGGATCCTGAGAAACTTAAACAGGAACCCATGGGGGAGGGGAAGGAAAAAAAAAAAAGACGTTAGAGTGCGAGAGAGCCAAAGCATAAGAGACTGTTGAAAACTGAGAACAAACTGGGGGTTGATGGGGGGTGGGAGGGAGGAGAGGGTGGGTGATGGGTATTGAGGAGGGCACCTTTTGGGATGAGCACTGGGTGTTGTATGGAAACCAATTTGTCAATAAATTTCATATTAAAAAAAAAAACACCAGGAAACTTTCAGGGGTGGTAGATACATCCACTATCTTGATTTTAGTGATCATTTCATGTGTGTAAACGTGTTAAAACCAATGAACTTGTACATTGAAACATTACTCATCTATTAATGCCTCAATAAAGCTGTTCTTTTAAAAAGTTCAAAAATTAAGTGTCAGAACAACAACGAGAAAAAAATCTTCTCCCACATTGTTTAAGGGTTGGTCTGTGTGACTAATAAAATACAGGTATTATAGTATGTCACTTCCAAGATTACCTATAAAAGGCACTTTGGCTTACCTCTCACTGTTTCTTTGACATGCACCTTGGAGTAAACCAACTGCCACGCATGACCAGCCTTGTGGAGAACCCCATATGGTAAGAAACTGAGGCTGGTGACCAACAGCCAGCAAGAAACTGGGGCTTGTGAACAGCCATGTGAGGGAGGATCCCCCAGCCCCAGTTAAGCCTTCAGATGACAATTTAACTGCAACTTCATAAGAGATCCTGAGCCGGAACCACTCAGCTAAACCATTTCCTGAATTCCTGACCCTCAGAAACTCAGTGAGGTACTAATAAGTGTTTATTGTTTCAAGTTGATAAGTGTGAGATAGTTTGTTATACAGTAATAAGTAACTACTACACCAATCTACTCCTCAAAGATGGGAGTTAGACATAAGCTTACATTCGGTATGTATATCTTAGGATGCCCACGTGCAACCTGAGAGCTACTTTTAGAATGGCATCTCAGAGCCTATAAATGATCCAATATACTCTGGACAACATAAGGAAAGGAAGAAGGATATAGGGTGGTCAAGGGAGCAGATGTAATCTGATCTGGTCCCTCAGGGTCTCTATAAAGGAGTTGGGAAAAAGACATCTCTTTAATCCAGAACAACTACCTGAAGCTGGTTGGGAAGCACAACTTGGAGACCTTAACATAAGTCTTTCTTAGCTGATTGTTCCAAACAGAGCAAGGGCTGGAAGGTGAGTCACAAACTAAGTAGAGACTTAATAGCCAAACAATTAACTTAAAATCTGTACTGTTAAACCCACAGCTTTGGGTCTCCAGACATTGTCTCCAGAAGACCCTAGTTAAAATACCTCATGGAATTGATTAATAGTGTTCATTCCCCCCCCCTTTTTCCCCAAAAGTACAAAGAGAAGAGAAAAACATTAAAATAGGGATAAAGGTTGTTTCAATTGGAGTGCTATCAAGAGCCATTAATTTAAAAATAAATGACAATAACAAAGACAAAACCACAAAGTGATTCACAACCTTAGCTGCATGTGGGAATTACACAGGGGGCTTTAAAAAATACTGATGCCCAGAACACACTCTATATCTCTTACTTCAGTGTGTTTGAGGGTGAGAAGCAGTCAGCCATGTTATTTTTAAAAACTCCCTGGATGATTCCAATATGTAGCCATGTTTAAGAACGGCTGAGGTGTGGGGTATGAGACATCCAAGAAGAACACTGAAAGAGCAAGAAGAGAAAGAAAAACAAACCACTGAATTCAATAAAGTTGTCTCAGCCCTTTCAAAGGATACCTAATGCTCTAGCTCCCACTATTTACTTGACAACAGAAACTCATCAAGCTATCTCAGTATTGTATTCCTCATTTTTCACAGCACCAAGCATGCTGTTAACGTTCTATAAATGTTAAATAATAACAATAGTTTGCTGTCAGATTTCTCTTTATAGTTGTCATTACTGTAAAGCTGGATGTCAGGGGAGATGTTTTGTTCAGCAAGTTCCAATTATTTGGATATCACAGTACTGGTCAAATCATAGTCTACCACAAACCCCAGGGCAGCGAAGGTACAAGTGGAATGTCAACAGAAGCAGTTCCTGGAATGGTACCTTATCTTTCTTACAGCTACGTGGTTCCACTGGCTTTCCAGAAAATCTGGGTCTCTGTCTCTCATTTGGCAGTCACCCTAGATTTCTCCCCATTGTTAGGATGTGCTGTGATCTGAACCCAAAATCCAGCAGACTGTCTCCCAGAGGAGTGGCCCTCTGGCTCTTCTCTCTCTTAACAAAACATTTCCAAAATCACCCGCTCTGAACATTTTGGGTAGTTGCTGTAAAAGGAACACTGAAGTGTGTAAAGTCTGGGGAACCCTCCAGGTGTTGATAAGGAAAAAAACAATTAAGGATCAAAGCCTTAAGAAAATTACATTTCCAATGTCATATTAAATGACCTTTAATTGTGAGTAGCTAAGAATTATTCCACGTCCAGGCTCTCATGTGTCTACCTAGTATCTTTACATTACAAAATCCAAGCTTCTGCTTTGTTTTAATAATGTCTTTAAGCTTCCACTGGGACTTTCTTCAATACACAAAGATGTTAATTGGCGAACAAGAAAAGTACTTGAAGGACTTCATGACCTACAATTATTCTTTAGGAAAGTTAGATTTTTGTTTTAATATATGAAAGAATATTTGTGCCTTCTCTTCTCAGAGAAAACCTGTAGCCATTAATTCTATCAGCATATGGCTAGCGTATGTTTTAGAATTGTGAACAAGAGTTTCTTCTGTCAGAGGTAGCATTCCAAAAAAAAAATAATGAGAAAATAAAGCAAGAGAAATGCAATTCTCTTGTGAATGCAAACACCTAATTCAATGAATTACACAGTAGACAAAAAATGAGGAAAATGCAAACAGGATACTGGCTCCTCATTTATATGAAGAACTTTATTTTATTTATTTGTTATTTGTTTGGGTGCATGAACACATACACACACACACACACACACACAGGCTCAAAGTTTCAAATTTTCTTCTTTTCTAATCCAGAGACCAAAGAAGTTCTAGGATGTTATTTATTTTCTTAGTAAAAAGGACTTCACCACAGTAATACAACACATTATACATAGCCCATTGAGAAGAGGTAAGGAGGTATTACACGGCAATGTTAATGTTTTGGGGTAATTTGTGTGCCTGAAGTTCCTTACTATAATACTTTGAACCTGAGAGATGCAATTATTATGTAGCAATAAAAGACAATTGTTATTGAAGGCTTACTTGTCCATTACCTGGGTTTCAGGTACATTTTTAAAAAAATTTTTTTTCAACGTTTATTTATTTTTGGGACAGAGAGAGACAGAGCATGAACGGGGGAGGGGCAGAGAGAGAGGGAGACACAGAATCGGAAACAGGCTCCAGGCTCTGAGCCATTAGCCCAGAGCCCGACGGGGGGCTCGAACTCACGGACCGCGAGATCGTGACCTGGCTGAAGTCGGACGCTTAACCGACTGCGCCACCCAGGCACCCCTCAGGTACATTTTTATTGCTGCTTTGTGCAATTGTATGATGGAACCATGGCACATGAAAGCACAATGACAGGGGCACCTAGGTTGCTCGGTCGGTTAAGTGTCTGGCTCTTGACTTCAGCACAGGTCATGCTCTCACGATTCGTGGATTCGAGCTCTGCATCGGGCCCTGTGCTGGCAGTGTGAAGCCTGCTTGAGATTCTCTCTCTCTCTCTCTCTCTCTCTGCCCTTCTCCCACTCATATGTTCTGTCTCTCTCTCAAAATAAATAAATAAACTTTTTTTTAAAAAAAGCACAATGACACAATGTAAGGCTTTTGATTATAGCACTGTTTGTAACTGCAAATAACTGGGGAAAAACTAAATATCCATCAACAGGAATATTTTAAATAAATTGTGTTATATCTGGTCAGTAAAATACTCAACAGTGTTAAAACAATGTGATGAGTGATGAAATTCTCTTTAACAAATACAGTTATATGAAAGTCAAAGGTGCAGTTTAGTACATATAATATGCAATCATCTGTGGGACTGAAAGAGGATTAGACATGTATATGTAACTTATATGTACATAGGCTAATGAAAAAAAATTACTACAGAGAAGAGGATTGAAAGAGTAAGAATTAGGCGCAGGAAGGAGAATTTTTTACCTTTTTGTTCTGTGTTGTATGTTGTCTGTATCTTTCTTTAAAAGACTTTAACGTAGATAACATAACATATGTGTGTACATCCAATATTTTTACCTTATTCCTGTACCTGGGATGGGGGGGTTAGTTAATATTTGAAGTTCCTTAATCAGAAATACAAGTTTGAATAATTATTAATAATAATTGTCTTTTAAAAGTGCCAATCAAAAGCCCACACTGCATAAATAGGTTAATATAATCACATCATTACTCTTGTTTTCTGATCAATAGAAAATTGAATAGAAATAAATAGAAAATTAAACATTAGTTTAAAAATAGATTATATTGATTTATTCATATTTAACAAATATTGATTAAGCAACTCTGTGAAAACAAGTGTTTTTAGCACTTTCTCTATATCAATGAACACAAACAAAGATTTGTATTCTTGTAGTAATCTAATACATTTTTTTAAAAGACTGTTTTCATTAATAAGATTAGTGGGTTTGACTTCTTTTCCAGCTATGATGGGTGAAATAGTATATGACTTTCCCCTCAACACAAATAATTAAGCAGTTGTTTGCAGACACTAAAAAACAGGGAGCCCAGGAAAAACAGGGAGGCCAGGGAGGCAAATAAGGTGATTCCTACTTGCTGCCCTGGTTTTCTGCCTCGAGGCACTTTACAGAAAGTGGCACAGAAATGGGGACACAAAACAAACCACTGTGGTCTTGCTGATCAGAACTATGGAGGCAGCTGAAATTTGCAGGCAAGAAAGTAGAGGAGTATATACAGAGGAATAACTCAAGAAATATGCACAGGCAGTCTCCTGAGTCAGAAAAACTAAGGGTGACTGTAATCTTAATAATTTTCCATGCTCACACAGGGCTGGGAGACATCCAAGCTACAATGTGGAGACTTCACTGAAGCAAAGGTGCATTCAATAGACACCCCAGAAGGGCCATGCCTTAGTAACAATGTTAAACTGGTCTTACAGTAAGGACTACACAAGATTCACTTTAACAAAGCTTAAGAATAAGCCTCAATGGTGTGGTGGTTCACACAATCTCATCTGCCTGCAAAACAAACTTTAACATTCTTTCTAAAAAAGACAACAAAATCTTGGGGCACCTGAGTGGCTCAGTCAGTTAATTGCCCAACTTCAGCTCAGGTCATGATCTCGTGGTTCATGAGTTCCACCCCTGCATCAGGTTCTGTGCTGTCAGTGCAGACTGCTTAGGATCTTCTGTCTCCCTCTCTATACCCCTCCTCCCCCTTAAAATTGAATAAAAATGAATAAACCTTTTTTTTTTAGAGACAGCAAAATCTTGATTCTCAATAATGTAATATTACAATGTCTGGCATCCAATCAATAATTACTATACATGTATAAAAAAAAAGGCAGAAAAATGTGATCCATAACCGGAAAAAAAAAAATCAAAAGGTCACAGAATGTCAGAGACAAGGGAATTACAAAAACTTTAAAACAGCTATTATAATTATGTTCTAATATTTAAAGAAAAACATAAACAAAATGAAGAAATGAAACTAATAACAAATAGGAACTTCTAAAAATAAAAAAGTACAGTCTCTGAAATAAGTTTACAGAATGTATGTAGTATCAATATGGCAAAAGAAACCATCCACATGGAATCATAGAAAGAAAAAAACTGAATAAAATTAGCACATAGTTATTTATGGAATAGTAGCAAGAGCTCTCATATATGTGAAATTAAAGTAGTGAAATTCAGTAGGGGGTGGAAGAAGAGAAAAAAGAATTAATGGACAAAATTTTTCAAAAACTGTAAACTTACAGAAATCCAATATGTTCAACAAATCCCAAGTAGGCACATTGTAGCCAAATTGCTGAAAACCACCTTTAAGACTTTAAGACTGCTAAAAACAGTCTTAAAAGCAGTCAGAAAAAGAAAACACATGACTTAAAGGAAAAAAAGGGGGGAATTACATTGATAAATCATCAGAAATAACTGAAGCCAAAAAGACAATAGGATGGCACCTTTACAATGATGGAGGGAAAAACTATCAATCACAAATTCTATACTCAGTGAAATTATACTCTAAAGATAAAGACAAAATAAAGGCTTTTATCAAAAGGGAGAAAGAGAGAGCTATCACTACTAAAGGAAGTTCTTCAGATTGAAATAAAAGAACACTTACAGAAACTCAAATCTATGTAATAGGATGAAGACAGCTGGACATGACTAGTATGAAACTAATATATGGCTTGTATTTTCTAATTTGTCTTACTTATTAAAAATAACAACATATTCTGGGGTTTATAACATATGAAGAAAGATAATAACAATGATAGCAAAAAAGAACAGGAGGGAGAAGAGGAAATACACTGTTTAAGGTTCTTCTATATGAAGTGGTATATTATTTTAAGATCTGGTAAATTAAAATACAGATATTATAAATCTATAATATCCAATAAAAAACTCAACAAAGAGGTAAATCCAGAAAGCTAACTATGATAAAATATCTATACTTTATATATTTATTCAGCATGTGAATTTTGTGTTGTTTGTGGTATCTGTTAGCTCCACAAAAATGTGATATTTTTGTGACTTCTCTTTCTTTTCTCTTTCTTTCTTTCTTTCTTTCTTTCTTTCTTTCTTTCTTTTTTCTTGTTTTTTTAAACAGCAGGGAAGGGGCACCTGGGTGGCTCAGTTGGTTAAGCATCCAACTTCAGCTCAGGTCATCGTCTCAAGGTTTGTGAGTTTGAGCCCTGCTTCGGGCTCTGTGCTCTGTGCTGACAGCTTCAGATTCTGTGTCTCCTTCCCACTCTGCCCCTCTTCTGCTCATGTTCTGTCTCTCTCTCTCTCTCAAAAATAAATAAACATTAAAAATATTGTTTTTTTAAAGAGCAGAGGAGGGACACAGAAAGAGAGACAGAAGATCCAAACCAGGCTCTGCCCTGTCATCCCAGAGCCCAATGCAAGGCCCAAACCCACGAACCATGAGATCATGACCTGAGCCGAAGCCAGACACTTCACTGAGTCACCCAGGGGCCCCTGTGATTTTCCTTTCTAAATACATATTTTTATCTCCAGTTTTGTATTTAGAATTTGGTGTTATATTTTTCTTTTTTTCAAGTTTATTTATTTATTTTGGGAGAGAGTTCGTATGTGAGCAAGGAAGGAGGCAGAGAGAAAGAGAATCCCAAGCACAGAGCCAGATGTGGGGCTTGAATTCACAAACCATGAGATCGTGACCTGAGCCAAAATTAAGAGTCGGATGCATAACTGACTGAGCCACTCAGGCACAACTTGTGTTATTTTTTTCTTAAAAAGAGCTCTCAGAATTATTTAAGGTTTAGTCCACATAAGACCTGTAGGTAAGGTACTCAGAGGGCCTGTAAGAACAGAGATGGTTCTCCCTCATGCTTTCAGAACAGGCTATTTTTTGTGCCTGCTTGCTGTTTTTATATGTGACAGAATGGGGTCTAAAACTTGTTTCCAAAGTGCTATACTACTCAGTAAGGAGGTTGTTAGGGAGAAGACTGAAAGCAGGGTAGTCATTTATCATCCAATTAAGCACACTTTTAAAGAGTGCTCAACTACTGACTGAATGGTACACTAGGACAATAGGCACAAATGGAGGCTGGTCCAAGCAAACTGAACCAGGATCCCTTGTCTCTTCTAACTACTGGATGCTATAGAAAACCTTCAAAAAAGAACTCTGACAAGACCAAATGGACTTAGATCGGTGTGTAACATTTAGAATTTGTATATGTATGTATATATACATAAATTTACATATGTAGGTACATGTGTGCATATATGTATACATGTGTGTATATACATATCTGTGCACATATCCTTATATATATGTACACATGTGTATCTATAAGTATATATTTGTGTATGCATGTATGTGTATAGCACATGCATGAGTTCAAACTGTTTTGTGTATGTTTATGTGTGTATATGTACACATACATGTGTATATACATATGTGTATATGTGTGTGCATATATACATACACACATGTATATGTATTTTGATTTTTCAAAATAAAAACAAAATCTGATTTTTTTTTATAACTTGACCATGGGGCACCTGGGTGGCTCAGTTGATTAAGCATCTGACTTCGGCTCAGGTCATGATCTCACAGTTCATGGGTTCAAGTCCCACCCCAGACTCTGTGCTGACAGCTCAGAGCCTGGAGCCTGCTTCAGATTTTGTGTCTCCCTCTCTCTCTGTCCCTCCCCCGCTTCACATGCTCTCTCTCTCTCTCTCTCTGTCTCCCTCAAAAATAAGTAAACATTTTTAAAAATTTTAAATAACTGGACCATCATTTCAGGTATGTACTCTCTTTGGGAACCATTTAAGATGTGGTTTTAGTGTCACTTTGTACTCAAAAGATACAGATACCCAAGAACAAAATGAGGGACTTTTTTTTAGGTAGAAGAATTCTATTACTTGCATTATTTGTCTTCCTTAGGGAATCCAGTTTCCATTATTAGCACAGTAGGAAAACTACAGATGTCAATGCTTTCTCAGAACGCTGTCAAGGCAGAGGTGAGAGTGGGTGATAAGGGAGATACTTAAAGGGCTCTAAAGGCAAGAGCTACATCAGGTAGCTCTTCTGGGCATCTTTGTCTTTGTATTTCATCCCCAAACCTTCTTCTTTCTATGCAACTACCCCCAGAAGGAATATATGCTTCATGAGCAGCATCTCATGAAGTGAGTAAATATGGCTAGAATTCTCATAATCCTATATCTGGTATGGTTTCCTTAGACTCTAGAATTTGAAGTCAGACATTGCCATACAAAATCATCAAATCTTGGCCAAGTTTTTGAAAATCTCAGATATCACTGATTCTCTGTGTCTATTTCCTATTTGGAAAGGAATCTATCATTTCACATTTCCCAAAACGGCTGCAAATTGGCTTTCACAAGAAGAGGCTCTCAGCACACATGCCAGTCAATGCAGGTTTCCAAATGCAAGGTGACAGCAGAGTCATTAGGAGAAAATATACACTTGGTGTGACTTCACATTCAAGTGGCTTTCAGTTTCTCGTTTGACAGTATGTTAGGCAGTGAAAAGTGAAGATGTGCAACGGAGAAAACAAAACTGCTCAATCTTAAGTGACTGTGGTTAAATCAACATTTAGATTAAGAACAATTTTTCTGAAAAAATAGATTCTACTGGGGGTGCCTGGTTCAGGCGATGGCACATGCAACTCTTGATCTTGAGGTTGTGAATTCAAACCCCACGGTGAGTATGGAGATTACTTAAAAATAAAATCTTAGGGGCGCCTGGGTGGCACAGTCGGTTAAGCGTCCGACTTCAGCCAGGTCACGATCTCGCGGTCTGTGAGTTCAAGCCCCGCGTCAGGCTCTGGGCTGATGGCTCAGAGCCTGGAGCCTGTTTCTGATTCTGTGTCTCCCTCTCTCTCTGCCCCTCCCTCATGCTCTGTCTCTCTCTGTCCCCAAAAAAATAAATAAAAAAAAAAAACGTTGAAAAAAAAATTTTAAATAAATAAATAAATAAAATAAAATCTTAAAGAAAATAGAGTCTTCTGTCTATGGCTGTCATGAAAAATAAATTTTAAAAGTTTGTTTTAATAGAAGTTGGAATGCAGTTAACAGAATTGTTTGATTTTTGTTTTGATTTCCTGTTTTGTCAATATTTCTAATATTGTTTGTACCAAGTGTAGTTGTCATTGTTCCCATTGTCATCAACAACTCTGAAGGGACATTTTCTATGGAATGAATGAATGAATGAATGGGAGGATCACAGAAGTTTAGGGAATTGAAAGCTGCTGATTGGCTCTGCAGGTCAGTGTAGGGTCTCAGGCCTCCCTCCTCCACGAGGTCTCTTAGTGCTGCTTCACTCTCTCTTCTGCAATTCTGTTCTCTTTTCTTACTTTTCTTTTTTCCTTTTGTCTTTATTTCCTTTATCTTAGGTACACAGAATTAAGTTAGTTATGCTCTGCTATGGCACACCATTATCCCTAGTTTATTCTCTTTGCTTTCTTTTATTTTATTACCTGTCTGCTTCGTTTCTCTGTTGCCATCACATTCCCTTTCCCCATCTCTAAACACCTACTTCACTGTATCTAAAGTAGGCCCCTAGTATGCTGTCCTCATGTGTATTAATATGTATCCCAAAAATATTTTTGTGTTGGGGCGCCTGGGTGGCTCAGTCAGTGGAGCGTCTGACTATTGATTTCAGCTCAGGTCATGATCCCAGGATTGTGGGTTCAAGCCCTGAGTTGGGATCCATACTGGGTGCAGAGCCTCTTCCTCTGCCCTCTCCCCTATTCATGCTTTCTCTATAATGAAAAAAAAAAATGGGGCACCTGGGTGGCTCATTCAGTTAAGCATCCGACTTCAGTTGAGGTCATGATCTCGCAGTTCATGAGTTTGAGCCCCACCTCGGGCTCTGTACTGAGAGCTCAGAGCCTGGAGTTTGCCTCAGATTCTGTGTGTGTGTGTGTGTGTGTGTGTGTATGTCTCTCTCTGCCCCTCGCCTTCTCACACTCTGTCTCTCTATATAAAATAAAATAAACATTAAAACAAATTTTAATAAACATTTAAAATTAAAAGTTAAGAAATAAAATTAAAAGTATTGTTTTACAAAACTTCATAAACGCTATTAGACTTAAATATAATTATGTATTAGTTTTTTTTTTAACTCATACTATTTTCGAGTTCTAACCACACTGTTATTTGCTAATGGAGCTGATTAATTTCAAAAGCAACAGAGTAATTCACCATGTGGTTATACCCACTTTAGATTCCATTCCCGGAGAGACTATCATTTATCAAGGACCAAATTTTGCCCAATGAAAATGCTGCTGTGACCTTCCTCAAACACATCTCCTTATGGGTCTGTGCCAGTTTCTCTGAGTTATATACACAGGGATGGCTGTGTGAGGTCTAAAGGTACATCCGTATTTAATGTCATGAAGCACTGTCAGGATGGATACTCCTCAAACAACTACATATATAAATTCCTGCCAGTATGAGCTCTTCACCCTCACCATGACTTTCTCACGTTGGATGTTTGGCAAAATTAATGTTGTTCATAAACTTAATTTGCATTTCTCTAATTGTTAAAAAATTGAACATTCTTGGGGCGCCTGGGTGGCGCAGTCGGTTAAGCGTCCGACTTCAGCCAGGTCACGATCTCGCGGTTCGTGAGTTCGAGCCCCGCGTCGGGCTCTGGGCTGATGGCTCAGAGCCTGGAGCCTGTTTCCGGTTCTGTGTCTCCCTCTCTCTCTGCCCCTCCCCCGTTCATGCTCTGTCTCTCTCTGTCCCAAAAATAAATAAACATTGAAAAAAAAATTTTTTTTAAATTGAACATTCTTTATATACTTCTTAGCCATTTAACTTCTTTTTCTCTGAATTACCTATTCCTTGTCTTTGTCCAATTTCTATTGTGTTTTCGTTTTTTTTCTTTGTGAAATTTGCAGACATTTCCTCTATGTTCTAGGTATTCATACCTTCTTATATTTTAGAAATTACAAATATCTTTGTCTCAATATAACATCCCATTTTAACTGGTTTATGGTAAATTTTGTTTAACAAAAAAAGTTAATTTTGGTAAAATTCAAACACATAAAATTTTACCTGATGGTTTCTGCTTTCAGGAATCTGATCTTTTTTTTTTTTTAATTCTTCCACAATCCAAGTTAATAAAGATATTCTCTTATTATATTTAGCTTTATTATTGTATCATTATCAATCTAAATCTTTAATTCATCTGAGGTCCATATGGTATTAGTGATCTAATTTTATTTTTTTCTCTCCATAGAGAAACAGTTTATCCAAGATCATCTATGAATAATCTATCCTATACCTACTGATTTGTAATGCTACGACTATCCTAATCCAAATTCCCATATGTGTGGACCATACTTTCCATTAATCAATTCTCTTACTCTGTTCCACTACTATCTTGTTTTTATTTCTTTGTAATACATCCCAGTGTTTGATAAGAGTTTATATTTATTCATAGATTTTTATTTTTCCATCTAAATTTTAGAAAACCATATTCTCAAATTTCATGAAAGAATCTTTTATGAATTCTAGCTGGAATTGCATTGAGTTTAAGATTAATTTGGGGATTGGGGCACCTGGGTGGCTCAGTTGGTTAAGCGTATGACTTCGGCTCAGGTCATGATCTCACGGTTTGTGGGTTTGAGCCCCGTGTCAGGCTCTGTGCTGACAGCTCAGAGTCTGGAACCTGCTTAGGAGTCTGTGTGTCCCTCTCTCTCTGCCCCTCCCCCGCTCGTGCTCTGTCTCTCCCTGTCTCTCAAAAATAAATTTTAAAAAATGTAAAAAGGGGCGCCTGGGTGGCGCAGTCGGTTAAGCGTCCGACTTCAGCCAGGTCACGATCTCGCGGTCTGTGAGTTCGAGCCCCGCGTCGCGCTCTGGGCTGATGGCTCAGAGCCTGGAGCCTGTTTCCGATTCTGTGTCTCCCTCTCTCTCTGCCCCTCCCCTGTTCATGCTCTGTCTCTCTCTGTCCCAAAATTAATAAACGTTGAAAAAAAAAATTAAAAAAAAAAAATGTAAAAAAAATAATAATTTGGGGGTTAGGTGGAGACATGCATCTTGACTATGTTATATGACCTCATCCTTGAATATACTGTGTCTCTTGACTTAATTTATTAAGTTTTATTTTATAACTTATAACTTTAAAAAATTTTTCTCCTTGAAGATCTTGTACATTCTATTAGGATCATTCTTGAACATTTTATAGTTTCTGTTGCTATTATGAAAGATATCTTATTTTCTTATATTTTTAGTTTGTATTATATTTTGCAAGAGAATGCATATAGATTTCTATATATGAAACCTGTACCCACCATTATTGATTTAGGTATTTTTTCCCTTCCATTAATTCCTTTTTCTCTTTCTGTGATTAATATTAAAAAGTCATTAACATTTTTACCTCTAACTTTCATATTTCTTAATTTTTCTTTCATTCTTCACATTTTTTATTACCCTCTTCTGATTCCTTCACAGAGTCCTTCAATCTGATATTCCACTTTACTGTTCTTACCTCAGCTGCATTCATTCTTCACTTTAACCCATCCATTGAGTTACTTCAACAACCCAAAGATTAACTGAAGTCCACTGAGTAACCCACATGGAATAAAAGAATCATCCAGGTGATCTCTGCCCAAATTCCTGATGCACAAAATTGTGAGATAATATTTTCTTAAAGATGTCATTAGTCTGTCACATTTTGTTACATAATCGATAACGAGCTCATCATGAGATGGTGGTAAAGTTGTTACTGTGAGAGACAGATGAAGATTTTGATAAGAAAATTAAAATAACCTAAAACTTGTTTAATATAGACTTTAAAAAGAAAATAAAAGCCAGCCCAGACTGGTCCCCATGGCAGATGATCTCTTCCAGGCTCTAACCTCTCAATGGTGTCATAGGAGTCATGGCATCAGAGAAATGTCGAGCTCCCAGGGGTCTTGCACATCACTAGACTCATTTGTGTGAACCATTTGGCGGGGGGGGGGGGGGGGGGGGGGGGGGGTGGTTTTACAGTGTTCATAGTGTTATGGCCTATTTGTTAACTGAAGTAGCTAGCTTCATTATGAATACACCAAAATGTGCTTGTGTTTGCTCTTTGGATTCTCAGAGTGATTTTTAAAACACCTTTTTGATATGCTAAGAGCCTCTAATGAGGACAGAAACCATCAATTCAAAAAAAAACCACTAGGCTGCAAAAACAACAGCTAACTATCTTTTTTTCTGTTAGTTGACAGTCCACATATGGAGGTCAAACAATGGATTGTCATTCGTCAGTAAGCCCCTCTACACAAGGCAACCTACTACTGACCTTGAATAAAATAAACATGCGTTTGCCTTTAATTTGTCTCAATTATGTAAAATTCATAATTGTCCAGGAAAGAGCCAAGTAATGATGTGAGGAGAAGTGGGGGTAGAATTACATATCCTAAGTGCATTGTAGTGTATGGAAAGAGTAAAAAGGTCATGGAGAAACAAAAGGTTTTTGTTTTTGTTTTTTCTCTACTTAACCTCCATTTCCTCATCCATGAAAGGAAGATAATAATACCCATTCTTAGGCCTAGTGTGAGAATTTATATCTAAGTTGCCTGAGAAGCACTCAATAAATGGTAACTGTCCCTTTTATTACTACCATCATCACCATCAGTAATGAGAGGATGAATCTCAGTAATTCAAAACATGGTTAAAATCTCAAGAGACCATGTAAAGATAGCCTTTTGTCAAGATGTCACTCCAAAACCAGTGAAGTGATAGATTATCTAGAAAAACACTAGAAATAACCATGACTAAGTCACTTGGAGGTACCAGACCAGAACCCAGAAAGTCAGGTTAGGCCAAGTATTCAAATGGAGTCAAGAGGATGAAGGACTTATAGAGATAGCAAATTTTTGACTTGTACAGCTTGTTCCACTCTCTCTGACATTTTGAAAGGGCAATTTGCCTTGATTAATTCCCACTATAATATTCAAGAGCAGGGAAATCATTTTGATGAGGGGGTAATAAAAATAAAATGGGAGAGAGCAATTCTGTGCCCCAGAACTCCTCTTGAAGAGAGCATTCATTTTGGAAAGGATATTTTGATAAGGGTAGCAGACATGGTTCATGTTCAGCCTAAATCTTCTTGGATCCCACCTCCCTGTTTCTTTGTGCCCTTCTGTGCAGCCTTAATGTGCACTTGCCTCTCAGGGCTCACAGTGGTATCTTTTCTTTGATGGACTGACCTTAGGCAATGGAAGCCCTTAGCCTGCACAAACACAGAGCCTCAAATACATTTGAGCTTATTACCCTTTGGGTTGGCCCTTTGCCAATGATTGTGCCACAACTTGGAAGCCTAGCCTTCTTGCCTCAAGGCACAAACTATGGGTATAATTTTTACTGCATAGGACTAGACCAAGTCTAGGACTTCATCTAAAGTGTCAACTTTGCTTGGTTTCTTCCATTTCTGTGTTCTACTCCTCTCACTCCTTTCCTAGTTTCTCCTGGGAACACCTTAAATAAATTACTTACACTAAAATTCTCACCCAAGGGTTTGCCTCTGGGAACCCAACCTAAGACAATGAGCCAGTTAGGTACTGGTTACAACCCCAAAAGCAAGCATAAGTAACAAAAGATAATTGCTATCTGCCTTCTACAATTGATGGGTCCTATTAATCAGCCCTCTGTTTCAGTGGGTTTGAGAATATAAATTTAGTAGTAGTGGCTGAGACAGAACTGGTGACTCATGTGACAGAACTACTCCCCACTATAACTACACATACACTATACAAATCATCTCTATAAAATCCCAAGTAATGTCTGTGTCACACTCTGATGTTTACACACAAGTAGATTCTTTTAAGAATGGGACCAAGTTCTGAGGTCTTCACTGGGATGAGCAAGAAGCAAAAACAGAAATCGTCCTTTTGCGCCTCCACAGGGCAGAATTAGGGCACATTTCGCTCTGTTTACACATATAAAAGATAATATTTTAAGGTGTGATCAACAACATAGAACGGAAAAATAACAGTAATACTATTAGCAAATCTAGTTGTTCTCTCATTAGCCCTTTAAAAATCCACTCTTCCCATTTTAACCAAGTTCCATTCTTGTCCTTTTACCTTCATCTGGCCAACACAAGTAATCTAGATATATAAACATTTCAAAATGCTTAATCCATTTGTACTAAGTTTCACATCCTGTTATCAAAAGTCTAACATAATTAAAACCTTTGCTTCCCTCCTTCCTTCAGTGATCAAACACTACACTCTACCCTGTCAACTCTTCATCAGCTCTTTTCCCATCTTTCCATTTCTCCTTCCTTAGGGTGTCCTCCCACCTTCCTATAATTGAAGGCTGATGTCATCTTGAAAGAACACGCACTCTCTATTTTCAGAGGCTCTGTCATTAATGCAGCTGTCTGGCATCCTGTCACTGCCCATCTCTGTCAGTTAATACAGGAACACAAACCTTCGGTGACATTATGCAAATGTATACCCTTCCCTGGAGACTTTCTGCCTGGATGCCAGTACTTAGGTTGCACTGAAATAACACATTGTCCATTTAGACAGCTGTAACCTACTCCAATATGTGTCAGAAAAACAAAGAAAACTTATCTTGATCTCATCTGCTAAGGAAATCTGTAATTTGTAGAGTGGAGTAGTAACCCAAGACCAAAAGTCCCATAAAGAAAAAATGCTTTGAAATACTGTAACCCAAGCCATGTAGGAGGAGCCCTTGATAGAATTAGAGTTTAAAATTCATTGAGCAAAATTGCCTCTTCTGGTACTCCAATAGGCAATGTAGGCTTTTCATGATCCATACTACATCCAAATAGAAAAGGAAACCAAGGAAATCCACTTTTCCCACTTTAACTAACTCCACTCTCCTGTCTTCTCTATTCTCCTCTCCCTTAGGTTTATCAGGCAAATGCAAGAAATCGAGATACACAAACATTGTAAGATAGCAGGGCATATAAACTATCATCATTCCCTACAATTGCTCATCACGGCTATTTTAGCTACCAACATCCCTAGTCTTCCCCTTTATTCCTTCTTCACTCCACTCAAAAAATATTTCTTAACTATTAACTGTTTTTGAACACTTAATAAGTCCTGGGAAAAATTCAGTCCTTAAATCACCAAGGACCAGTTCTCAATGATCTTCCATCCTAGCAGAACTAAGACATAAAATCAGTGGGAGATCATGCACTGTTTTGATGACTAGAAGTGTTTCAAGAAGAAGGTAACATTTATAAGCAAAGATAGAGAAAGAAGATTATAGTAATTTTCTTGTGGCCACTATAACAAATTACCACAAACTTTGTGGCTTAAACAACACAAATTTACTCTCCTACAATTCTGGAAGTCAAAAGTCTAACTTAAGTCTTAAAGAGAAAAATAAAGGTATCAACAGAGCTGGTACCTTCTGGAGGATTGGGGGGAGAAACCAATCCTTGTGTCTTTCAGCTTCTGAATGCTATCTTGGCATTCCATAACTCATAACCACTTCATTCCAATTTCTGTTTCTGTTTTTATATCACCTTTTCCCAGTCTGATCTCCCGTGTCTCTTACAAGGATCCTTATGATTACATCTGGGTAATAATAAGCAGAATAATCTAATCTCCCATTATCAATATCTTTAACTAAATCACAGCTACAAAGTCCCCTTTATGCCATATAAAGTAACATATTCACAGATTCCAGGGATTAGGACATGGTTATGCCCAAGAGAGGACATCATTCAGCCATGCCTGAGAGGACATCATTCAGTCAACCATCATTCAGCTATAGGTCATAGAAGTTTTCTAATTAAAGGCGTAGAAGCAGGTAGGGATATCACCATTTGAAAAATGGAAAGGTGAAGGGTTTATGCAATGGAGATAGGGAATCTCCATGTAAGTGGAGGACAAAGTGCTACTAACGAGGCAGAAAACTTTATTTAAAGACAACTAGAATCAGTCAAAAGTATGAAGAAGAATATTTAAAAAAAATTAACGTGGCAGCAATGTACAGAGTTATTTGGAATAGAAGTCTCAAATATAAATGCTACAGTAGCCAACCAGGTACCTTAATGCATGAGATGCTCTTAGCATAAAGAGTACATGGCCCTGGGAGCACTAAGGAGAACAGGAGGGCATAGGCTCCATTCTAAAAAGGCCATCACTGGGCAGCCCAAGCCAACTGCTGGCCCAGAGAATGAAGGTTCATTGGCATCACAACATTAGATTTTTCAAAAGAAGTAAGAATCAGAATTTTATTAACAGCTCAATACCAATAAGTATTTAAAAAAATTTTAAACATTGTAATATCAAAAGCATATCTGTGAACTCAATACAGCCCACAGCTGGCAGTTTGCAACCATTAGGGGAAGATAAGACCAACCAGCCAGCCTCACCTAGTAAGCAAAGCCAGTCTCTGCTATCTACGTGGCATCTTGACTACATTTTGTTTTGTTTCATTTTGTCTTTTTTTTTTTTTTACAATTTCATTTAAACAATATTTGTATTATTTAGTTGTAAAGGAATTCAGCTCGACTCCATTTCTTATGCATGATTCTGAACATAAAAGTGTAGAATTCTGTCCCTATTTATTGATAAATATATAAATTGTTTTTTATTAGCAAATGATCAGCTGATCATCCTGTAATATGTATTTTCTGAGAATGCTCATACTGTTTGAAAATCCAATATAGTTTTAAGAAGCTAGATGTATTTAGAGGGAAATACTACTATTAACTGCTGAATAATTTTCAAACTCAAAAATAAACTTAAGACTATGAATACTTAATACTATTTCACAGGTTAAAATGCAATCTATTTAATGAGTACTTTCTAAAAATCCTACCCTAGCAGGGCTTAGTGAGTTATATTCTTAGGGAATTTGACCAGTATGAGGTAGTTGTTTGCTGAAATAGCAACGTTTCAAGTGTCTCATAAAACATAGTATATATGTGTAAGTTTTTTATAGTGTAAAAAAATTGTATTTGTATTCTCAGATATGTATAATCCTAATGGATTAGTGGTTCTCAATCTTTTTTTCAGCTTCAACAGATATGATAGGTGATGTTCACATGTTTACATTTCCATAGTTACACAGATCTTGCTGAAACAAAGATATAACTGGGTGGGACCTGAAGCATTTTTGACCCATGCTTGTCAATGAATGTATGCAATGAATGTAATGTAATGTAAACTTGAACGCATGTAATATAAACTTAAGATTCACAATCTTATTCACATTTTTTCACTTTCTTCCTTGTTATAAGCACATTAATAACAGTTACATTCCAAGGACAAGGCTGGGAATTATATACCATTTTCACCCAGATAATGAATTACAACTCAACCATTTTTCTCCCATACCAGAAAGTAGGTGAGAGCGGTAGGCTTGGGTCCACCTTAATTTTTAACAGAAGGTAACTCATTTATAAACTCTGGTACTCTTGTTAGTAACAAATGACCTATATTGAAGTTCACCACCCATTTTATCATAGCTATATGAATGTGGCTTGACATCATTTTGAGAACTGCTAGCCTGTTAAATGCAAACTAATGTATGTTTGCAAAGAAAAAATTCAATTTCATATGTTTTTGCTTTAAGTGGGGGCATAAAAAAACGTGCCCAGCATAGTAACTCTGAATCATCACATAACATGCATTTGGAGAGCAGGGTCAGTGCATATTAATAATTTTTACTATTTTCTATCTCCTAAAGTCACTGTATTCATTCTACCTATGGACCAGAGTTTAATGAAAATATGAAATGTTATTATAGAAGAAACTGCATACGAAAATTCATTCACCATGCAGACCCTATGCAGATTTTTAAAATCTCATTATGACCTTAATATGCAATTTCTAATGTTTTCCGTGCCTGATGATACACATTGGTGGGGGGGGGGGGAGGGGCAGAGGTGGCAAGGAAAAAGTGGCTGAAAAGATTTAGCAGTTTTGAGTGATAGCAAAGCTCAATATGAGTCAACAGTGGGGCAGGAGGCCATCAAAAAATCTCGCACATTCTTTATTAGAAATGTAATATTCACAATGAGTTCTCTTCTCTGCCTCTCAGACTATGTCTGGATTAATATGTGCTGTTTGGAACTCACCTTATTGAGTGGAATATGGACAAACAGAAGAGAATTAAGAGGAGTGAGTGGAGTTGCTCGGGGGCTTGAAATCATGTTATAAAAGAACTGCTTGAGGCCATTATGCTAGGTGACACAGCCCTTCACAAAAAGACAAATATCTTATGACTCCATTTACATGAGGTTCTTAGAGCAGTCAAATTCATTGAGACAGAAAGTAGAAAGGTTGCCAGGGGCTTAGAGGAAGGGGCAATGGGGAGTTGTTGTTGATTAGGCATAGAGTTTCAGTTTTGCAAGATGGAAAGAGTTCTGGATATTGGTTTCACAATAACATGCATGTCCTTAACACTACTGGACTGTTCACTTAAAAATGGTTAATTAAGATGGTAAATTTTATGTTACGTGCATTTTACCATAATTAAAATATCAAAAAGAAATCTGCTGGGGCGCCTGGGTGGCGCAGTCGGTTAAGCGTCCGACTTCAGCCAGGTCACGATCTCGCAGTCCGTGAGTTCGAGCCCCACGTCGGGCTCTGGGCTGATGGCTCAGAGCCTGGAGCCTGTTTCCGATTCTGTGTCTCCCTCTCTTTCTGCCCCTCCCCCGTTCATGCTCTGTCTCTCTCTGTCCCAAAAATAAATAAAAAACGTTTAAAAAAAAAATTAAAAAAAAAAAAAAGAAATCTGCTGAAAGAAAAGAGAAAAGAAAAGGAAAAGACAAAGACTCGTGGTGCAAAAGATAAAAAGAAAAAAGAGGGCAAATCTTTTAATGAAGAATCACTATTTGGAAAATAAATAAACTTATTCTTGTGACTTCAAGACAAAGCCAACACCAACTAGTATTAGCTACTGGCTACACATTTTAGCTCAATATAAATATGAATAATTTAACAGTCAGAATTTAAGACACAAAGATACAATGAATTATTGGTACCTGTGGTCCATGATATTAGTTGCTCTGGAATAATTCATTCCTCAGGAACCAATCAGCTGCAAGAAACCAGTTGGTAGCAGTGATGTAGTATGAAAGAAAGAGCATTAGGGAAGGAGTCAGAAAATCTACATCTAAGTCCATTTTTGTCACTTATTAGCTATGTTACTACCCTAATATACTTTAATGTACCTTAAAGTTTTTATTTGAAAATCAAGACTTAGAAAGGATTTCCAAGTTAAACAGTATTTAACTCCATTCCACCAGATTCCTTTCAAATAATTAATTGTGGAAAAAATTGTGTAGATATGCCAGAAACTAGAAAAAATTTGGCAGATATAGCACACCTGGGTCAGAGCAAAGGAAGATTCCAAGATGCTACCCATAGCTCTTACCAGTGAGAGAGCATCTCAAGAGTAAAAAGACCCTTGGAATATCACATTATCAACCTAATTATCAATATAACTAAAAGTCAAACCTGAATTCATGGCTGAGTCTAGGGAAGTAATTGAAAACATCACTTGGAATCACTGCAGCACAACAATAGATTAGATGTCCACGATTGTAGTTTGACGGAGAATATGCATTGTCTCCTCTCTACTAAATCTCATTCAAAAGACAGCAAAGGATAAAAGACCTCTAAGATTAGATGTAGGTCGTCAGCACATGAGCTATTTCAAAATATTTATAGAAGAGAAAAAAAATATGGAAAAATGACAAATGAGACAACACTGTGGAAGCTGTAGCCTAGAGTTTAAGCAAAATGGGATTCAATACCACAGAGCACTAATCGAGTCTCCAGACTTAAGACAAAGAGCAGGTAAGACAAAGGACTGAAGGGAGGGGGTGGGGCAGGAAATAGGGTACTGTAAGTCTGTGTACACTACAGAAAAGTCTATTCCCTTCCCACTCTACCCTCACACCCCCATACTTGCATGTAGAGTATTGGTAACTGACATGAATTTCCCAGGAACAAAAAAGAAAAAGTAAATAAACCATTTCTAAACAGTTGTTTTTAAGACCTTGGAATAATAACTAGGATAGCTAGTGAATATGTTTTAATGTCCTTGAGTGTATCCATTCTGATTCTGACACTGTGATTGCTCCTTCAATATAGTATTTTATAATACACACACACACACACACACACACACACATATAGAAAAACAAATCAAAAGCATATTGTTACTAACCTAGCCCATATACATAGAGCTCTCACCCATCAATTCTTCTTTCTAGAATTTGACTGAATATCCAAGGTCAATATCCAGAAGCTGAGAAAAACCTGTAACATTAAAGATAAAAACCAAGACAAATGACCCCGGATAAAAGGGAAGCTATTTTTGTATCTTCAGAGATATTCAAGGGGATATTGCAGGCAGAGAACATGAACAAAATTGGAATGATGATTTTTAAGAGTCTTAGCATTTTTAGTAATAAAACTGCAAAGAGATTTTCACTACAATTTTAAAGGCAAGAATATTCTCTAGGGTTCCAAATTTACTTATTTTCCTCATCATTATTTTAAATATCCTACAACTTCTAGGAATATTCCTAGATCTAGATAAGTTATTGCCATGTTAATTCCAAAAAAATCTAATGCACCCCTTGGGAAGATATCAAGGGAGGAGAAAGAACATAAATTGGTAATATTTAGAAAACAAGAGCACTCAAAAATTAATATGTTTTTGAAATAAATATTTCAATAGATAATTGGAAATAAGGAAAGGAAATCTCCCAGAAGGCAGACTAAAAGATAAAAGTATGAAAATTCGCAGGAGAGAGAGAGAGAGAAAGAGAGAAAAGAGAAGAGAAGAGGAGGGAAGGAGGAAGGTAGGAGGGTAGGAAGGACAGACGAACCCAGAAGTACAATTATTTGGACTAATAAGCATACCAAAAAGAGGGGGGGGGAATATATACAAAATGTATACATTCTGGCTGTTATTTTAAAAAATACTTATCTGTAAAACCTTATACTAACAGATTCTGATTCAGGATATCAAGGGTCTTATCCCCGCAACTATAATTTTCAAGTGCCTCAGATGATTTTTATTTTAGTGCAATTGAATTACCTTCATTTGAAAGGTTGGGTAGAAGTAAATGCAGAGAAAAGAAGGAAATTTATAAGCCAGAAGAGCTAATGAGTTCTCTTACCAAAAGCATTTCTCCTATCTTCCATTCCTAAAGCCTATAAAGTTATATACATGGGGGAACATACATGCTTATGTTTTACCTCAAGTCTGAACAGAAGGTCCAATGCAGACTCTATGCTTTGACTTTCTGGCAAATATCTCCTCGTAAAAGAACAAGACTTGAGAAATACGTATTGGAGAAGATGCAGAGTTATAAGAAAAGAGTTCCAAGATAATAATGAGAACATCAAAATACTGTGAAGATACTGGTTCTAGTGGAACGACCAGAGGAAGTGGGGCCTCCCAGAACTATACAAGGATGCATCCCTTCCATTAAAGTTAACCCACACCACTGGACCACTGATTGTCCTGCGCTTGAAAGATAAAGAGGAATCAGGCCCTACGAAGTTTACAAAACTCTTTTCAAGACCATAAATTCTAGCTTCTTCCATTATGGTATGCTACCACTTCAAACAAACTCATATATATATATGTATTTTTTCAGGAAAAGCTACAAATGTGGGGCACCTGGGTGGCTCAGTCAGTTAAGTATCCGGCCCTTGACTTCCACTCAGGTCATGATTTCATGGTTCGTGGGTTCAAGCCCCACACCAAGCTGTGCACTGGTAGTGTGGAGCCTGCTTGGGATTCTGTCTCCCTCTCTCCCTGCCCCTTCTCTGCTCTGTCTCTCTCTCTCAAAATAAATAAACTTTAAAAAAAAAAAAGAAAACACAAGCTATAAATTCAATACTGAAAAAGTGAAGAAACTATAGGAAGTTACTGTCTACCCATGTAGAAATTCTTTTATAAAAAATATTACAATGCTAGGTCTCAGCTTATATTTTTATTGAAAATTATATATATATTTGGATCAATATTGGCAAACAAATAATATTAATAACAAAAATAAGAGTTTATGCTTTTGAACACTTTATACTAGGCACTGTCCAAGCACTCTACATGTGTCCACTTATTGAAGCTCACAATAACCTGGTGTGTTAGGTTTTAAGAGGTGAAGTGACTTCCTCCTGTTCTCACAGTTGGGATCAGAGGCAGAGTAAGAAGTTCAAGCTAACAGTTTAGCTTCAAAATCCATCTTCTTAACCACTAAACTTACAAGTCTTAAGCTGACAATGGCAATATAGAAGATAACATTGTCATAACATGACAATGAGAGATGATAGGGAGGCCAATGGCTGTGGCAAAAAGAACAAAAAAAAAATGAAAAGGATAAGTGATAAGAACAATCATCTTAACTTCAAGCATACTGGAACAAAACATGGGGAAAATGGAGATAGAACTGCACAGCAAAATTAGGCAAATTATTTTAGGTATCAGATCAAATAAAGAGCTATATGTAAAGAAGATATCAAACACTTCAAAAATCAACATATTTGAGAGTGGGATCATTTAAATGAGAACATCCTGGTAAAAATTAAAGGAAAAACAAATGAGAGTTTTGAGAAAGTAGAGAACATGTTGTACAGCCTGGATATGGCTGGTATATTCCTAATGCTCACTGTAAAACTACCAAAATGTAGTCAGCATAAGGCCATTCTCTTTGTCTCTTGGGAGGAAGATGTAGTGGAAAGGATATGGGCTTAGACATGGCACAAAAGTGGGTTCAAATCCCTGATATATCATCTATTACTGTAACTTTATTCAAAATTATTTAATTTTTCCAAGTCTCATAAGTAAAATGGAAACAATTTTCCTTACCACGTGGTACTTCAATAACTTAAAATAACACATAATGGTACCTGGGTGGCTCAGTCAGTTAAGCATCTGGCTGTTGATTTCAGTTCAAGTCATAATGCTGTGGTTCGTGAGTTCAAGCCCTACATCGCTGTCAGCATAGAGCCTCCTTGGGATTCTCTCTCTCCCAATCTCTCTCTCTCTGGCCCTCCCCCACTCATGCTGTCTGTCTCTCTCAAAAATAAAAAAATTAACATTAAAAAATAAAATAACACATAAGAATCATAACAAACCCATTAAATTTCAGTTCTTTTGTACTGAATCTCTTGTTATGCTGAAAGTAGAAGATAGAATAAACATATGACTTCTTCGCTATCCTATTGCTCCCTCAAGGTGGAAAAGACAAAAACAGCTGTTTCACTGATTACTGAACAGTTGGGAAAATTGGGATCAAATTAAAAGAAATATAGATTATTGTAGGTGGTGAAAAAAGGATAAAACCTTGGGAAGATCTATCCATACCATCTTAGAATACATAATATAAAAGGAACACAGATGTAAGATGAATATGAGCAATGGCATGTTCTATTAATTAATTGCAAGTAATGTGTATTTAGAGTATGATCTGCTCCATACAATAAATTATTCTTTTTTAAATTTTTATTTATTTTTGAGACAGAGAGAGAGCATGAATGAGGGAGGGTCAGAGAGAGGGAGACACAGAATCTGAAGCAGGCTCCGAGCTGTCAGCACAGAGCCCAATGTGGGGCTCGAACTCACAGACGGTGAGATCATGACCTCACAGTCAGATGCCCAACTGACTGAGCCACCGGGCGCCCCTCCATACAATAAATTATTAAAATTTTTATTCAGTATTTATTTTCCTGATCCTTATCTCATAATCTGACATCAAGAGTAGACATACTCCTTAAGGAATCTACTCCTGAAATCATTGTTTCACTATATGCTAACTAATTTGGATGTAAACTTTAAAAAATAAAAAATAAAATTAAGTCAGAGAAAGACAAAAATCATATGACTTCACTCATATGAGGACTTTAAGAGACAAAACAGATGAACATAAGGGAAGGGAACAAAAATAATATAAAAACAGGGAGGGGGACAAAACAGAAGAGAATCATAAATATGGAGAAAAAATTGAGGGTTGCTGGAGGGGTTGTGGGGGGGGGGATGGGCTAAATGGGTAAGGGGCACTAAGGAATCTAGTCCTGAAATCATTGTTTCACTATATGCTAACTAATTTGGATGTAAATTTTAAAAAATAAAAAATAAAATAAAGAGTAGACATACTCCTAAATAACTAATGGATCAATAAAGAAATCACAAGGGAAATTAGAAAATACTTTTATATTAATAAAAGTGAAAACACAATGTACCAAAATTTTGAAGGATACAACTAAATCAGAGGTTAGAGGGAAAGTTATAGCTCAAACTTTCTATATTAAAAAAAAAAGATTTTGAATCAATAATGTAACCTTACACCATAAGAAACTAGAAAAAGGAAAGCAAACTAAATCAAAAGCAAGCAATAAATACTAGAATAGGGTATAAGTGAGAGAATAGAAAAATAAGATAGTAAATCAATAAAACTAAAGGCTGGTTCTTTGAAAAGATCAACAAAAATTGGCAAAACTTTGCTTAGACTAACCAAAAAAAAAAAAAAAAAAAGAGAGAGAGAGAGAAGACTAAAATTATTAAAATCAGAAATGAAAGCGAGAACATTACTACTGAGTTTATAGAAATAAAAAGGATTGAAAAAGAACACTAGGAACAATTGTACACCAAAAAAAAAAAAAAAATGACAACCTAAATGATATGGAAAAATTCCTAGAAAAACACAAATTTAAACTAACTCATGAAGAAAATTTTTAAAAATCTGAACAGACCCAGAGAAGGAAAAAGATTGAATTAATAATAAAAAAACAAAAGTAAAAACAAAAAAAACCCAAACAACAACAACACAGGGACACAGAAAAAGCCCAGGGAGAGATGGCTTTACTGATGAATTCTACCATATATTTAAAGGAGGATTAATACCAATCTTTCATCAACACTTCCAAAAAAATAGAAGAGAGAAATTTTTCCAATTCTTTCTATAAGGCCAGGATTACCCTGATACCAAAGTCAAACAAAGACATCACAAGAAAATAAAATTTCAGGTCAATATCCTTTATGAAAATAGTCATAAAATTAATCAACACAATATTAGCAAAAAGTATCTGACAATATATAAAAAGATTATTTACTATGATTAGTGGGATTTATTCCAGAAATGAATGGGTCTTACAATATACTAAAATTTATCAATGTAATATACAATATTAATAGAATAAGAATAAATACATGATCATCTCAATAGAGGGAAAAAAATTGACAAAATCAAAATCCTTTCATTACAAAAACAGAAAACTAGGAATAGAAGGGACTTTCATCAACTTGATAAAGAACATCTATTACATACCTGTAACTAACATCACACTTAGAGGTGCAAGACCTCTAAGATCAAGATAAGGATGTCCACTCTAGCCACTTCAATTCAACACTGTAATGGAGGCTGTAGCCAGGGCAATTAGGCAATCAATCAATCAATCAATCAATCATATATTATAAAAATGAAAAGCACCCAGATGGAAAGGAATAAGTGAAACTATCTCTACTCCCATATGGCATTATCTTGTGTATAGAAAATCATAACAAATCTAGAGAAAAACTACTAAAGCTAATAACTTCGTTCAGTGAGGTTGTAGGATACAAGAGTAATATACAGACATCAGTTGTATTTCTATATATTAACAATAAAAAATCAGAAAATGAAGTTTAGAAAACAATTCCATTTTCTATGGGGCACCTGAGTGGCTCAGTTGGTTAAGCAACTGACTTCGGTTCAGGTCATGATCTTGCAGTTTGTGAGTTTGAGCCCCACATCAGGCTCTGTGCTGACAGCTCAGAGCCTGGAGCCTGCTTCAGATTCTGTCTTTTTAACTGAAATAACTTAAAGAAGAACTAAATGAAGACATATCCCATGTATGTTTGTGAATTGGAAGACTTAATATTGTTAAGATGGGAATACTTCTCAAATTTATCTGAAGAATTGAAACAATTCTTACCAAAATTTCAGCTGCCTTTTTTTGCATAAATAGACAAGCTGATCCTAAAATTTATGTAGAAATATATGAGACACAAAATAGCTTAAGCAATCCTGAAAAAGAAAAGCTAAGTTGGAGACCTCACCCTGAGAAATTTCAAAACTTACTAGAATTCCACAGTAATTGAGACTGTAGTAGACAAAGACTAGCAAAGGCTAGTCTTTTAGATTAAGGAATAGAATTAAGAGTCCAAAAATAAACCTTTATGTTTATGATCACTAGTTTTTTTTTTTAATTTTCTTTTTTAATGTTTATTTATTCTTGAGAGAGAGAAAGAGACAAAGCATAAGCAGGGGAGGGGTAGAGAGGGAGACAGAATCTGAAGCAGGCTCCAGGCTCTGAGCCATCAGCAGGGCTCCAACCCATGAACCAGGAGATCATGACCTGAGCTGAAGTCAGAGGCTTACCCAACTGAGCCACCCAGGCACCCCTATGATCAGTTGATTTTTGACAAGGGTACCAACGAATTTTTGACAAGGGTGCTGGGACCATTTCACACACAAAAGAATGAAGCAGGGAACTTACTTAATACCGTACATAAAAATCAACTCAACGGATCAAAGACCTAAATGTAAGAGCAAAAAGTGTAAAACTCTTTTTTTTTTAAATTTTTTTTTTAACGTTTATTTATTTTTGAGACAGAGAGAGACAGAGCATGAACAGGGGACGGGCAGAGAGAGAGGGAGACACAGAATCTGAAACAGGCTCCAGGCTCTGAGCGGTCAGCACAGAGCCCGACGCGGGGCTCGAACCCACAGACCGTGAGATCATGACCTGAGCCGAAGTCAGCCACTTAACCGACTGAGCCACCCAGGCGCCCCTGTAAAACTCTTAAAATGTAATGTAGGAATAAATCTTCATAACCTTGGATTAGGCAACAGTTTCTTAGACATGATACTACAAACACAAGTGACAGGAGAAAAAATAAATCAGATATCATCAAAATTTAAGTTTTTTTTTTTTTCAAAAGATACCAATGATAAAAAGACAATTTACAGAATGGGAGAAAATATTTGCAAATCATATATTTGATAAGGGATTTGTATCTTTAGGTTGTAAAGAAGTCTTACAACTCAATAATAAAAAGACAACGCCATTAAAAAATAGGCAGAGGTAATGAACAGATATTTTTCCAAGGGCAATGTACAAATAGCCAATAAGCACATGAAAAAATGTTCAGTATCTTTAGTAATCAGGGAAATGTAAATCAAAGCCCAAATGAGTTGCTACTTTACAGTTCCTAGGATGTCTAGAATCAAAAAGTCAGATAATAATATGTGTTATGGAGAATGTGGAGACTCAGAACCCTCAGATACTGCTGCTAGCAATGTAAAATGGTACAACCTACTTGAGAAACAGTCTGTAAGTTCCGAAAATGATTAAACATGGTTCACCATGTGAACCAGCCATTTCTCTCCTATGTATATACCCAAGAGAAATGAAAACATATATCTACACAAAAACTTGTATACAGATATTTTTCACAGCATTATTCATAATAGCACAAATGTGGAAACAACTCAAATATCCATGTGCTGATGGATTGATAAACAAAACACAGATCTGAATAATGGAAATTATTCAGTCATAAAGAAGTGAAGTACCCATAAATGCTACAGTATGGATAAACCTTGAAAGCATTATGCTAAGTGAAAGAAACAAGTCACAAAAGGCCACGTATTGTATAATTCCACATATATGAAACTATCAGAATAGGCAAATCTATAGATACAAAGAGTAGATTAATGTTTTCCAGGGACAGGATGTAGGGCTAAATAGGGAATGCTTGCTAACAACTGTGAAGTGTCTATCTAGGGTTATGAAACTGTTTTGAAATTAGATGGCGGTGATGGTTCCACAACCATGAATATACTAAAACCCAGTGAATTGTACAGTTTAAAAGGGTGACTTCTATGACATATGAATTAATTATGCCTCAATAAATCTGTTATTTAAAAAAAAAGTAGGCAAAATGAACATAAAAACACAATTGAAGAAAATAAATTTTCAGGATTATATTGAAATATTTTTATTTAGGAAGTGCATGTGAGGCACTGCCAGCCTTCCAGGACACCCTCTTCCCAGATTCAGTCACAACATGGCAACTGTGTTTGTAAGGAAAATGATGCTGTCTGCCCTGAACCTTCTGCTCCATCAAAATCACTTCCCAGTGAACCACCCAACACCCCTGCCAACCTTCTCCAACCCGTCCCCCCTACCCTCTGCACACTCTCCACTCTCCTTCTAGGACCCCTTCAGCTGCAGGTCTGTTGGTGCAAAGCCCAACATGGCATGGCCACAGTGGCCTTGCTTCTCCCCATCCACCTCCTGCCCAAACTGCAGCTTACCCTGTGGTTCAAGACCAAGGGTGTCATCAAGGAACCCTGCAGGGACTGTTTACTGGGTGAGGAGGCATGGGCACTGGTTCATCTATTGAAAAACAAACCAAAACACAAGCAGAGACAAATGGAATTCCTTTCACTATAAAGTAATGTGCAAAATTGCATCGCTTCTTTGAGGAAAGGTGCCACCTTATAGAAAGAAAAATAAAATTTAAACATTGCCTAAAAAAATTCTATTTACATAAAAATATTGCATAATTTTCTTTGTATCAAACATTGATTATATATTAATTGTATTTTCCTTTTTATTTGATTTTAATTAAATTTACTCATTTTCTGCTTGTGACTCAGTAGTGCTCTGATAATCAATAAACATAAAAGAATCGACTTCCTTTGGTGTAGTCTTTGGAAAATTATGAGTTGGCAAACAACAGTCAGAATATTATCTGAGGTCAGCTTTAAAGTTTTCTTAATGTTCCTTGCCTGTAAATGAGCATGTGTGTACATAATGTTTCTTTCACTGAAGTCACCAAACAAGTTCCAGACCCAAAAGGAAACCAAAAAAACAAGAATTGTGTTTAACATCACCCATAGAGAAGCTATTTATCACCATTGACTACATTTTTGTTAAATTTACATACGAGATGGCAGATTTGCTTAGCAGATAAATCAAGTGGGATTAAGCTTGGCTCTTTATAACAACAATAACAAAAACCAAACAGAAGTAGCTTATACAAGAAGACACAACTATATCTCTCATAAAAGAGACTATGAGGTTGCCAGTCCTGGGCTGATATAGGCTCTCCACAGTGATGAAAAAAGACAAGTGTTCATCCAACACTTCTTGTGACTGACCATTGGCATTTAATCACACAGCTAACTACAATGGATACCTGGAAATGTAGTCTTTTAGTTGGGCTAAAAGATGTTATATCTATACTAAGGAAGGAGGGGAGAATGAGTACGAAGAGGCAACAGCTAGAAATCTCAGCTATTTGTAACAATGATCAAAATTTCTGTTGGTCCAATCAAGTCTAAACAAATAATGAGCATAAACACTGTAAGGTTTTTTGTCTATTTTTATGGGCTGGTGGTAACTATTCTGCAGCCATTTTACACATATTTTCCCAAAGATGTGTGCCAAATCAAAAAATCACAATGTTCTATGTATACAAATGAACTTTATTTTGAATTCAGAAGCAATGAAGAAGGATGTTAAGAAAAAGCAACTAATCGTCTAAGTAATGGCAGAATCTGAAACAATTTTTAGGATGCCATGATAGTTTCTCACCAGACATGGAGAACTATCTCCCTGTCGTGGATTAAAGATGGCTGTAAATTCTTCAATCTCTCCTTCCATTGAGATGTGGGCTTTATTACCACTCCCCTGGACTTGGGCTGACCCTATGGTATGCTTCCATTCATAGAATATAGCACAAGTGATAATGTGTAACTTCTGAGGGTAGGCCTCAAGAGATTTTGTTTCAAGAGCAGTTTCTTCCTTCACTGTTTGAAATACTACTCCCCCCCCCTTTTTTTTTGAAAGGCAGTTGACATATTCTTAGAGGTCTAATCCAAGTCTAAGTTGAGAGCTGTATGGAGAAGAACCAACACACAAAGGGGTGGTGTAGCCAATACTAACTGCCAGTCACATGAGCAACACATATTAAATGAGTCAAATCTACAGATGTCTGCAATCTCAGCTGATACCATGCTGAGCAGAACCAACCAGGTGAATCTAGTCAAACCAGTTTCGTGAAATAGGACCCATTTTTTAAGTCACTAAATTTTGTTATATTAATACGTAAATGACACACATATACCCTTCCATGTTAGATAAGTGATAAAAATACGATTTGTCTGACTTAGATTTAAAAGTTTTGTTGCCTTTCAAAATAATCATTTTTAAACTTGTTTAAATCATCAAGAAAATTTATCCTCATGAATCTGAAACTATGTCTTCTGAGGGAAACTGAGTGGTTCAGTTGCTTAAACATCTGATTTCAGCTCAGGTTATGATCTCACAGTTTGAGAGTTTGAGCCACACATTGGGCTCCGTGCTGGCAGTGCAGAGCCTGCTTGGGATTCTTGCTCTCTCCTCTCTCTCTGCCCCTCCCCTGCTTGTGCTTTCTCTCTCTCTCAAAATAAATAAATAAAACCTTTTTTAGAAAATCATAGCTGTTAAAAAAAAACGAAACTATGTCTTCTCATCTTTAATTCTATAGTGCCTGTATATGACTAACAGTAGAACTTGTCAACAGGTAAATATTTACTTAAGAAACAATGCTTTTCGGGGCATCTGGGTGGCTCAGTCAGTTGAGCGTCCAACGTTGGCTCAGGTCATGATCTCATAGCTCATGAGTTTGAACCCTGTGTCAGGCTCTGTGCTGACAGCTCAGAGCCTGAAGCCTGTTTCAGATTCTGTGTCTCCCTCTTTCTCTGTCCCTTTGCTGCTCACAGTCTCTCTCTCTCTCTCTCTCTCCCCCCTCTCCCTCTTTCTCAAAAGTAAACATTAAAAAAATTAAAAAAACAACAATGCTTTTGGACAGATACGTATTTATAATATGAAAAGTAAATGGGATGTAAAGAGTAAAGACTTTTTGATAAGCAGTGTAAAATTTTCTTTTTTTTTTCTTTTTTTCTTTTTTTTTTTTTTTACAGTTATATATAATTGTGTAGCCATGACTACAATCATGATATGGAATGTTCCATCACTCCAAGAGTTCCCTTGTCCCCTTTGCAGTCAATCTCTTAACGACTGTCCTTTGTTTTAATTGGTTCTTGTAGTTTTTCATTGGCTTTAATTACAGGTCATGGTAGTATTAAGAGATGTCCTAAGGAATTTTCTGTATTCCAGATGTACTTACTTACATATTATCTGCCAGTCCACAGATGATATTTTGGGCAGAAACAGCACATGCAAGGAAGGCAAAACCATACCCAGAGTAATTGTCTATTTCTGTAGTAACAAAACATTATCCCTTACATGGCAGAAACAGTCCCATGTAATTAACCTGCCATAGGTAGCTAGCTGACCCTGGGGAATGGTCCCACAGTGGGGACTCAGTGTTCTCAGATGTTGGCAGATTGGGTACTCACTTGTGGTTGTAGCCAGGTCAGTCTTGGTAAGTAGAAGTTCAGGTTACTTAACCCATGGATTACCTCCATCCCTGCCAACAAGGACACCTTGTACATGATTCCGTTGGGAAATGACAGAAGTGACTGAGGAAAAAAGCTGACGGATATCCAAAAAAGACCTTTCAATTTCTATTCTATCCACTTGATTATTAAAATCTTCAACTTTTGTTGTCATCTTTTGGTGGATATTCAGATGGGACATAAATATCTTCATATTCTTTGCCCATTCAGAGAGGTCTCTCTACATACTTCTTCCCTGGACTTCCTTATCACCAATTTTTCAATCATGTTGCTTTCAGGTCGCTTACCAGAGGCCTAAACCACTGGCCACATAGGGACATGAAACAGAGTAAGGAGGTAGAAAGTGACTGGGTAGAGAGAGGGAGGCAGAAGTTGCTAGCCATATATATATATATATATATATATATATATATATATATTGTGGTCAGAGACCTGAGGAGTTAAGAAATGAACTGAGACCAGTATAGGGAGAAGAAGACAGACATGTGAAGAGCAATCTGGTCAAAGGCCTGAAGGGGAAGATTAAGCTCCGCCCATGTGACAATGGGAAAATGACCACCAGAGGGCGAATAATTATAGACCCTTCTATCTGGCTATTTCTCCTTCCAGACAAAATGAACAATGAGGTACACCATTCAAAATTCTATTCAATGGAATAACTTCCCTTCACCATTGTCCTTTAGGGAGGTCCCAGTGCTATAGCTGTCCACTTTCAGGTCATGTCTGTACATTGTACAGAACCATCTGAGATCTGAGTTTTCCCTTTCTCAGTCAACATTATGAAATGATCAATAAATGCTTTGGAATGAGACAACAAAAATTTAAGAGCATAAGTAACTTTTAATGTGTTTATTATTCTGACTCACTAGGTAAGTGAAAACAGTAAAACTTTCTATAGTGAGACTGGCTTAGAGATTTAGCTACATAAAGAGAGAATTCTAGATTTCAGTAGGAATTAATAAAATACAAAGATTTGTTCTACATGAGAGCCAGGTTAGACTGTAGGCTATTTGAAAAGTGTGCCTCATTATTGTTCATCTCTAAATTATTTTCTGTCAGTTTGGGATTGCAAAGTATTTTTAATGATTTTCATGTTACACAATTTTGTAACACAAACTAGAACAATCATTCTTAAACTTTAGTGAGCATAACCATCACCTGGAGAGTTACAGTAAGACATTATTTAATATTTTGGTAGGTGCAAACATAAGCAAAATTTTAAAGTATGTATTTTTTAAGATGAATTTTTATCTTTTTCTTTTTAAATTTTATTATTATTATTACTATTATTAATACTATAAAAATTTATTTATTTTAAGAGAGAGAGAGTGTGTGTGTGCTAGTCAGGGAGGGGCAGAGAGAGAGGGAGAGAGAATCCCAAGCAGGTCCATCCACACTGTCAGCAGCAGTGTAAAATTTTCAATGAAGGACTTACTCTTTTGGAAATTATTTTGAGCATTTTAAGAAGAATGCATTTAGAGGTAGAATGTTTTCCTTCAATAAAAATTCCCCCACACACACACACAACAGAAGAAAAGAAACACATTCTTGATAATTTATTTTGTTAGTCATATTGATTTAACCTTGGATTTCTTACTACTTTTCAAAACATATTTCCTGAAATGTTATGTAGAATTTTGCAAGTTTACAAGTTCAGAGCCCAATTTCAATTTCACATATTTTTACTACACTCTTAAGAACAAAACTTCAGACTACGGACATTTTTTTAGATCACTTTCATGTGATTATTTTGTGAATTTAATAGTCCATGCCACTTAAAGTCTCCTTTTCTAATTTTTGAAGGAGATACTGGATCTATGCGTGATTGAGAATCCAGTGTAAAGATTAATCTTGATTAGAATTTATGATTCTCCTATGCCATTGAGAGTATGTAATTATGACTAGCTCAAGAAAATATCCTTTATATTCTGTTTTTAAAAATTGAGGTTTAAGGGGTGCCTGGGTGGCTCAGTTGGTTGAGGGTCCGACTTTGGCTCAGGTCATGATCTCACAGTTCATGGGTTTGAGCCCAGTGTTGGGCTCTGTGCTGACAGCTCAGAGCCTAGAGCCTGCTTTGGATTCTGTGTCTCCCTCTCTATTCCTCGCCTGCTCATGCTCTGTCTTTCTCTCTCAAAAATAAAAATTAATTTTTTTTAATTTTGAGGCTTAAAAATAAAAATATTTTCATCTAATAATATCTCCTTATTTAAAAATGTAAATAGCCTCTTTTAAGAAATAACTCACTGCCTTAAAATCATATGAAGGAAGCATAATAAATAATCTATTACCAGAACTACATCATAGTTGTATCTTGGTGTACAACAAAGCATTCCATAATTTTAAGAGTATATGGCATTTATTAAAGATTCATTTGATTTATCTGTGATTACATGGCATCTATAAAATATTTCAAATTTAGATAGGTTGTAAATATTCTGATAATAATATGACAATTATTACAAATCTGTCTTGGAACTGGAAAGCTTCTGGAGATGCCATTCTCCTCTAAAATATCAGACCTATTTGATGTCAAAAACTCTCATTTCTCTTGACGGCCAATAACTTTGTCTGCTTTGGTCAAGTACATCTATCAGATGTTTACTCCCTTTGAGAGAATAAGCAAGCCATGAATTTACAAAGGCTAGTATGTTGTCGAAAGCCTCCTAAATTATAATTCCTTATATCTGCAGAGGATCTAAAAATTTACACATGCGTTATTACTTGATATATGAAGCCACCCTGGGATAGTGAAAGATTATTTTTTGACACAGGTCAAAAAAAAAACCCAAAAAAACAAAAAAACAAAAAACAAAAAACAGACTTTGAAAGGCCTTGTCTTGGTTGACAGTAAATGGCCCAGTGGGAACTCAATCCAGAACTTCCGTCTCCTGGTCTAATGCTCTTGCTACTATATTATGCTGCTTCAAACTACACACAATATACTTTAACTTGAGGGATTGATAGCAGAACCTACAACTGCTGACTTAAAGAGGAAAGTGTAAATTTATTTTATGTGGTGTTAGAAATTATAGAATATTGTAAAGGACAGGAACATAAAGTGTGGTTATTGCCAAGAAGAGCCTTTGCAAAAACAGTGCTCAGAAGAACATATATTTACTTCCCATGTGTCTTCTGATTCACATATGCTTAGTGTACTCAGAAAAAAATAAATTTTTTACTACCACCTCCTGTGCAGAACCAATATTGCTACAGAAGGGCAAAACGCGTGCTATTCTCTCTCATGAATCAAAAATATTATTAAATTCTGAGTTCAGAGTCACCTCAGGTTGGCACTGATATATAAGCCAAGAGGAATCCTTCTTTGTTAAGGAAAAAATATAATGTTTTCCATGCTATGTTCTTAATATATAAAATAAACATAAATATTTGGCAAAATGTTATATTTGAACCCTGTATCAGAAATACTTAAGTTTGTTCTGATAGAGACAGAAATGCTTGACATCTTCAGTCGTGGATATGAGTGTGCTCTGATATAAGAGTGGCAGTCACCAATCTTATTATCAGGAGGTGGGTGATTTAATTTAATACATCCTTGACTTTTATGTGGCAGAAATATGTAGCAAAGCTTTAAGAAATTGAGAAACATTGTACTGGCCCAACCATGCCTGGCAGTGATTTGAAATTAGGTAGAGCAGAATCCTTCAAGCCATAGAGTACATCTACATAAATACCAGGAGCTTCTGTACGATTGCATCAGCTCTTATCTGTATAATAGCAAAAACCCAGCAGCTGAAGCCAGCAAACTCATCAATGCCACAGTGAAACTGGCTGTATTCATAAATGCAGAAAACAAATATGCCTATCTTCCAACAAGGGCAATGACAACTCAAGCCTACAACATTAAAGACTTTGTTCTGGATTTTTGGTAAAATCCAGACAGCTCAGCCCTTAAATATTTCTCCAAAAATTTTAATGTACTTTTTTCACTAGATGGGACAAGTCTGCCTCTTTTATGTGTTCTTTCATTACTAAAACATTTTTTACCTAATAAGCAAGAACCTTCTCTGAAATGACCTATGAGAGGATAAAAAATCAATTTTATCAGATCTGAGGCAAAAGAAATGTATACAGGCCACTGTCCTCTCTCAAATGCTGGCATATTAAAATCACATTACTTTCATATTTTAAAGCAGATGGGGAGACATCATAGTTATCTTTTTCAGCCAGGCCATTTCCCAGCATTATAAGAAATTTGCCATTAGCAGTGAACCTGGACATTATTCTACATGGGTTATATTTCTATCTGTTTCATCCATCTTGCATTGGAACTCTTGAAGATTCTTTTACTACTTAACCTCTCAGAGCCTCTCTCATTTTTAAAATGGGACAAAAATAGTCCTGAGGCAATGAAGGCTGTTGCAAGAATTATTTAGCACATATAAAGCAATGAAAATGGTGCCCAGTCCTGGTAGAGCATGCAGCAAGAAAGCATTCATGGCTACGGTTACCATGTAGTCCTAGCTTTAAGGAGTCTGTAGAAGTCAGATCACAGTTTCTGTAATAAAAGCCAAAGGATTGTTGACTTTCACCAATAACAAAATTAAAATTTGGTAATTTTTTGATAGCTACATTGAGTGAATGTTGAAGTAAAAGCCATATTCTGGGGTGGAGGGTACAGGAAAAGAAAACCAATAATGGATGGGAGGGGGCTGGAGAGTAGTGTTCCATTGACTCAGGTGGATGAACTTCTGATGGCTTCCTAAAAGTAGATAATTCCAAGAATCCTGAGAAACATATTTTCCTCTTGGATGACAAAGCTAGAAAATAACTGCAGAGTAGTGAAGGTCAGAATTTTTGACACTGAATGCCACTGAACAGACAACAAAAGGATCTCAACACGGAGCAAAGCAGGAGAATGGTAGTATCAAAGTCAATGGAAGTCTGGCAGAAGCAAAAAAAAGAACAAAAAATAAAAAACAGTAAGCAAAGGACAACACGATCAGTCTTCTGTTCAAGATGTAGGACAGAGATGGAAGCAGACAACTTACTATAAGAAAAAACCTATTAAAAATATCTGGTGACCGAATTAGCAAGAAGAAAACACCCAAATATAAAATGGAGAAGAAAAAGGAAAATCTACTAATCAAAGACTCTGAACTCCAGTTCTATAAGGTTTTTGCTCAGATGTGATGCAACATTTTAAACAAGACAACTGAAGCAGTGTGCTATTTTTAGAGGTCCTGAAGATCACCTACAAATGGAAATGATTTATAAAGGAACAAAATTTTGGAAAACTTTCAAAGCAAAAAAAGTTAATGGCTCAGGATCAAGATTCTAATTCACAATTTCTTGACACTCAGCACATGCTAACAATTTTAGTAGGGATAGTCCCATGAAAGACATATTCAACTCTTAAATTTTTTTTTCTATAGATTCCTTTCCTTCAAAAATTATTGTATATTATTTAAGATATTCCACAGACGTAACTACCTGAATATGGTATTTCTAAAGATTATTTACTACCCATAGTAGGATCACTGGCTTATTGCCCCTAACTTCCACGATGTAGGGATATTTTGAAATTGAATGAATGTATTCTCTTATAGATGAAAAGCTACAAGATGACAGTGAATAAGCTTATCTTACCTGCCAATTCTATCTTTTTAAAGAGGTATAATTGAGGGGCTCCTGGATGGCTCGGTTGGTTAAGCTTCTGAGTCCTGATTTTGGCTGAGATCATGATTTCACAGTCGTTGAGATCAAGCACCGCATTGGACTGTGTGCTGAATGGTCTTTAAGATTCTTTGCCTCTGCCCCTCCCCAGCTTGGGCTCAGTGCTCATGCTCTCTCTCTCCACACACACACATACACACACACACACACACACACACACACACACACACACAGAGTTTTAAAAAAGGAGGTTAATTGACATGAAATGGTGTCTTAGTTTTAGGTATACAACATGATTCGATATACACACTGAGAAATGATTACCACAATAAATGTAATTACCATCCACCTTTATATGGTCATATACTTTTTTCTTGTGATGAGAATTTTTAAGATTTACTCTCTGGGCAACTTACAAATATGCACTATGATGTTATTGACTATAGTCACCATGCTGTACATTACAACCCCATGACTCATTTATTTTATAACTGGAAGTTTATACGTCTTCACCCATTTCATATACCCCCAACCCTCCTCCCCTCTGGCAACCACCATTTTGTTCTGTGTATTTGTTTTTAGATTTCATATGTAAGTGAAATCATACAGTATTTGTCTTTCTGGCTTATTTCACTTAGCATAATACCCTCAAGGTCCATCCATGTTGTAGCAAATTGCAAGATGTCATTCTTTCCATATCTTGGCTATCATAAACAATGCTGCAATGAACTTTGGGGTGCATGTATCTTTTCAAAGTAATGTTTTCATTTTCTTCAGATAAATAGCCAGAAGTGGAATTGCTGTATCATATAGTAGTTCCATTTTTAATTTTGAGGAATCCCCATACTGTTTTCCATAGTGGTATACTAATTTGCATTCCTACCAATGATGCACAAGGGTTCCCTTTTCTCCACAATTGTTATTTCTTCTCTTTTTGATAATAGCCATCCTAACAGATGTGAAGTGATATCTCACTGTGGTTTTGATTTGCATTTCCCTGATAATTAGTAATGTTGGCCATCTGTAGGTCTTCTTTGGAAAAATGTCTACTCAGAGCCTCTGGCTTCTTTAAAATATTTTTTATTTATTTATTTTTGTTGGGGGGGGGGCACCTGGGTGGCTCAGTCGGTTAAGCGTCTGACTTCAGTTCAGGTCATGATCTCACGGTTCATGGGTTGGGGCCCCACATTGGGCTCTGTGCTGACAGCTCAGAGCCTGGAGCCTGCTTCAGATTCTGTGTCTTCCTCTCTCTCTGCCACTCCTCCACTCGTGTTCTGTCTCTGTGTCTCAAAAATGAATAAACATTAAAAAATTTTTTTTTAATATTTGTTTTTGGTTTTTGCTATTGAGTTGTATGAGTTCTTTATATATTTTGGAAATTAACCCTTCATCAGATATATGAGTTGTAAATATTTTCTCCCATTCAGTAGGTTTCCTTTGCTGTGCAGAAGGCTTTGATGTTGTCCTGCTTGTTTGTTTTTGTTTTTGTTGCCTTTGCCTTTAGAGTCATATCCAAAAAAATCACTGTCAAGGTCAATGTCAAAGAGGTTTTTTTTGAGGAGTTTTATATTTACAGGTCTTACATTCAAGTCCCTAATCCATTTTGAGTTGATTTCTGTGTATAAGATAGTCTAGTTTTATTCTTCTTTCTGCATGTGGTTGTCTAGTTTTCCCAACATCATTTATTAAAGAGACTGCCATTTCCCCAGTGTACATTCTTGGCTTCTGTCATAAATTAGTAACCATATATGGATGGGTTCATTTCTGGACTCTATTCTTTTCCACTGATTTATGTGTCTGTTTTTATGCCGATACCAAACTGTTAGATTACTACAGCTTTCTAGTATCGTTTGAAATCAGAGAGCATGATGCCTTCAGCTTTTTCATTCTCAAGATTGCTTTTGAGTATTTGAGATGCTTCATGGTTCCACCCAAATTTTAGGATTATTTATTGTTTCTGTGAAAAATGCCTTTGGAATTTCAAATGGGATGGCACTAAATCTGTAGATAGCTTTAATTAATATGGATACTTTAACAGTATCAATTCTTCCAATCCATGAGCACAGAATATCTTTCCATTTCTTCAATTTCTTGTGTCTTCTTGTTTCTTTTGTCACTGCTTTATAGTTTACAGTCTATAGGTCTTTCACCTCCTTAAATTTATTCCTAGGCATTTTATTCTTTTTGAGATAATTATAAATGAGATTGTTTTCTTGATTCTTGCATAACGATTTTGTACCTGGAAACTTTACTGAATTTGTTTATCAGTTCTCACACTTTTGGGGGGAGTCTTTAGGGTTTTCTCTATATAAAATCATGTCACCTGCAAACAGTGACAGTTTTACTTTCCAATTTGGATGTCTTTTCTTTCTTTTTGTTGACTAAGCACTCTGGTTAGGACTTTCAATACTGTGCTGAATAAAAGTGGTGAGAGTGGGCATTCTTGCCTAGTTGCTGATCTGAGAGGAAATGTTTTCAGTTTTTCACCACTGAGTGTGATGTCAGGTGTCGGTTTGTCACACATGGCCTTTATTATGTTGAGGTACATTCTCTGTATACCCCTTTGTTGAATTTCTATCATAAATAAGTGTTGAATTTTGTCAACTTTTTTTACATCTATATAATATTTATCCTTCAGTGTGTTAATGTGGTGCATGATCTTGATTGATTTGTGGATGTTGAATCATCCTTGCATCCTTAGAATAAATCTCACTTGATCATGATGTATGATCCTTGTAATGTATTGTTGAACTCAGTTTGCTAACATTTTGTTAAGACTCTTTGTGCCTTTGTTCATCAGAGATATTGGCCTGTAATTTTCCTTTTGTTGTGTCCTTGTATGGTTTTGGTATACGGATAATGCTGGTCTTGTAAAATGAGTTGGGGAGTATTCTCTTCTCTTCAATTTTTTGGAAGAATTTGAGGATAGGGATTTAAATCTTTGAATGTTTGGTAGAATTTAACAGTGAAGCTGTCTGTTCCTGGACATCTGTTTGTTGGTAGGTTTTTGATTACTGGTTCAATCTCCTTATGGGTAATTGTTCTATTCAGAGTTTATATTTCTTCATGATTCAGTCTTGGAAGATTATGTTTCTAGGAATTCATTTCTTCTAGGTTGTCCAATTTGTTGGTATATAATTGTTGAAAGTAGTCTTTTGTGATCTTTTGTATTTCTGTGGTATCAGTTGTATCTTTTCCTCATTTATTTATTTGAATCCTTTTTTTCTTGATGAGTCTAGCTAAAGGTTTATTAATTTTATCTTTTCAAAGAATCAACTCTTAGCTTCATTGATCTATTGTCTTTTTAGTCTCTAATTCATTTATTTCCACTTTGATCTTTGTTATTTCCTTCCTTCAACTAATTTCAGGCTTCCTTTGTTCTTTTTTTAAGTTCCATTAGGTATAAAGTTATTTATTTATATATTTACTTATTTTTGAGGTAGACTTCCATCCTGTGAACTTTCCTCTTAGAACTGATTTTGTATAGATTCTCAAAAAAAAATCTTTTGAGTATCTGCATCTCATACATTTTGGTATGTTGTATTTCCATTTTCATTTGTCTTAAGGTATTTTTCTGATTTCTCCTTTGATTTCTTCATTGACCCATTGGTTATTCAGTAGCATGTTGTTTAATTTCCACATATGTGTGATGTTTCCAGTTTTCTTCTTCTAATTGATTTCTAGTTTCGTACTACTGTGGTCAGATAAATGCTTGATATGATTTCAGTCTTAAATTTATTGAGGATTGTTTTGTGGCCTAACGTAGGATCTATCCTAGATAATGTTCCACGTGCACTTGAGAGGAGGGTGTGTCCTGCTGCTTCTAGATGGAATGTTCTCTTTGTATCTATTAGATCCATCTAATGTGTCACTTAAGGCAAATGTTTATTTATTGATTTTCTGCCTGTATGACCTATCCATTGATGTAAGTTGGGTATTCAAGTCCCCTATTATTATTGTACTGCTGTCAATTTCTCCCTATAAGTCTGTTAATATTTGATTTATTTAGGTATTCTTATGTTTGAATAGTTATAGTTACAAATGTAATTTCCTCTTGTTGGATTGACCCCTTTATCATTAAGTAATGCCCTTCTTTGTCTTTTATTACAGTCTTTGTTTTAAAGTCCACTTGTCTGACATACGTATGGCTACCCCAGCTCTCTTTTTGTTTCCATTTGTATGCAATACTTTTTTCTATCCCTTCACTTTGTCTGTTTCCTTACATCTGATGTGAGTCTTTTATAGGCACATATACACGAGTCTTGTTTTTGTTTGTTTTTGTTTTTTAATCCATTCAGATATTGTGTCTTTGGATTGGAAAATTTAGACCATTTACATTAAAAGTAATTATTGATAGGGGCACCTGGGTGGCTCATTTGCTTGAGCTTCTGACTTCAGCTCAGGTCATGATCTCGTGGTTAGTGAGTTAGAGCCCCATGTCTCTCTCAAAAATAAATAATTATTAAACAAAATTTTTTAAAGTAATTATTGATAGGTACATACTTATTTCCATTTTGTTCATTTTCTGGCTGTTTTATAGTTCCTCCCTTTTCCTTTCTTCTTCTCTTGCTCTCTTCTCTTGTGGTTTGATGACTTTCTTTAGTTCTATGCTTAGGTTCCTTTCTCATATTTTGTGTATCTGCGATAGGTTTTTGCTTTGTGGTAATCATGAACCTATCTATACAACAGTATCTTTTTAAGTCAATTGTAACTTAGTTTTTATGAGGGAGCTGCTCAGCTAGTTTTCAGGTCTTTTTCAGAGGGAACTGTCCCATACATAGCTGTAGATTCAGTGTGTTCTTGGGAGGCAGTGAGTTCAGAATCTTGCTAGGCTGCCATCTTGGACCACCCCCTCCACATTCTGGATACTTGCCATTTTTTTTTTTTAATGTTTATTTATCTTTGGGAGACAGAGTGCAAGCAGGGGAGGGGCAGAGAGAGAGGGAGACACAGAATCTGAAGCTGTGCTGACAGCTCAGAGCCTGACGTGGGTTTGAATGCACGAAGCACAGGATCATGACCTGGGCCGAAGTTGGACACTTAGCTGTCTGAGCCACCCAGCCACCCCTGGATACTTGCCAATTCTTAAGAAATTATTATAGTGTAATATAAAAAGACAAAAAACAATTATTCTAAATATTTTAATTTGTCCTATCTTCTTCCTCAACCATGGTTATAGGAGATTAATACGGTTTCCACTTGATATTCCACCAGCCAAAATGCCCAATTGGTCATCATAAATTGACCTTATCTTTTTGTGTTATCATTGATAGCTCTTTCTCTTATACTTTTTAAAAACTCCCATTATCTCCCCTACATCTAGATGACTTTCTTTTAGAAGATCTCCTAACTTTTAGATAGATCTTTTAGATCTCCTATCAATACTGCTTTTACTTTTTAGATTATAAGAGTTATAAATCCCAACAGTTCTACCTAAAGAAAAAAGTCCCTGGCCAAGAGACATTAGATTGAAAGGCTAAAAAGATTATCCATGAAGTACTGATATTTTTTATATAGAGTACTATGAATAGAATCAGTGGGCTTATCAGGGCAGGAAACGATTCAACCATTTAAAATCATCATTCAAGGGCCCAAATCGCATTCAGAAAAGAAACTGTTTATAAGTTATGTTAGTAAGTTGTCCTAAGCCCCACATGACTAACCTGCCTTTTTTTTTCATCAAACATTATCTCAAAGGGTCACATTATACCATTTAAGACAGGAGTATGTCCAATTATTTCCAAATGGCATAAGTAAACCAAAGCATCATTTTGTTAACTTTATGTAAAAGGTAGAGTTATATATATTTATATATAAAACGTTTTCAGAAGAATGAGTACAAATGTGCTTGCAGCTACCTCTGGCTAAAATCCACTGAGTAATCTGACTGACCCCTGGACACAACATATGGTAGGTGAAAATGGCTTCATAGATAACAAAGGTCAAAACCAAGTGCCTGCAGACAGGCATAGACAAGAGATGCTAATTCACTTCTCAAAACCTCACTCTGAGGGAAAACAATTGCCACATAAGAATTACTTGCCAAACCAAAGTCAAAATCACGAGGGATAGCAGAATGAAAACATTTTCAGTCAAAATGTGTGCACATTGTATTCTTTCTCATGAAGCTGCTGGAGGATATGCTTCATCATGATAAATGTGTAAAGCAGTGAACAGGGAGCACCCCACCCCACCCCCCACCCAATAGAGAAGAGAAGCAAAGGGGTTTTCCAGGACCTGGGAAAGCAGGTAAGTCGCAAGATAAAAGCTTTGCAGTAGATTTCATTGGCAAGCAGTCCAGTCCACACTGAAGAGAGAAGACAGAAGCCTTCACTAGGAATGCTTCTGGGAAGAACTGAAGCTAGTCTGTTACCCAAACAAGTTTTTGTCTCAGAGAAAAGTTATATTGTGAGACTTTTTTCAAAGATGTCAGAAAGTAATTGAAGATGTGGACATAGGTTCAAACCTTTAGACAGACATTTAAAAACTTATAAAATTTGGGGCACCTGGGTGGCTCAGTCGGTTAAGCATCCAACTTCAGCTCAGGTCATGATGTCACGGCTTGTGAGTTTGAGCCCCATGTCCAGCTCTGTGCTGACAGCTCAGAGCCTGGAGCCTGCTTCAGATTCTGTGTCTCCCTCTCTCTCTGCCCTCCCCCACTTGCATTCTCTCTCTTTCTCAAAAATAAATAAACCTTAAAAATTAAAAAAAAAAAACTTACAAAACTTTAAGAGAAACAAAAAATATTTATAAAAAGGAAATGCAATCACTATAAAAAAAAAAAAAAAAAAAACTTGGAAGATCAGGGAATATGTCCCATAGCCATCATTGTGAAAGTCCAAGAAGAAATTTAAGTTACCTGTTTGGAAAGATTTGGAAAGGAAAGAAGAATCTTGGAGCACAAAAATGAATGAATGAATGAATGAATGAATGAATGAGCTACCATTATAGATCACAGACGTCTAAAATAGATTAATCACAAGAATGCAGTACATACGTACTTACTCATGTAGAAGGTAAATGCCAATATAAACTTCTAAAAGAGTACAAAGTGATTGTTTCTGAGTAGAAACTCAGAAATATGAGACTGACGCATTTTAGTCTAAACCTTTTAGTACTACTTCACTTTTTAAACTATGTACACAAATTAATTCCCTATAAAATGGAAAATTTCAAAATAGCAACAATTCATTTAAAAATGTTTTTTACATTAAAAAAGAGAAAATCTTCCTTCTAATGACTACATCTGAATTCATAGAAAACCAGTATGAATATTAAAATGATGCATCTTTTTCAAAAGGTAGATGAAATAAATCTAGAGAGCTTCAACTACTCTTTGAATTATCTTGAGATTAAACTTGCTAACTTAGCAAATTAAACACTGATAGCAAAAAACTCATTTCCTATTCATGGCTTCAGCAAGCTGCATTTCCTATTTCTGACTTGTCTTCCTAATTAAAGGAAAAAATAATTTAAAAAATCCCTCTAATAAAATATGGATAAAATATCATTCTCCTCTGCAAAAGACAAGACATATCACTCAAGGGGAATCAAAAAATGCTTAGTGAATATCATGGCAAATATTAAGTCATCTGATCCTAAGAACGAGTCCTCAGTACCCTTTCAAAAAATACTTGATTATGTCCAGAACAAGCACTGGTTGTTTCTTCTGCCAAGTAGGTGAGGTAGACTTTTAGAAGTATGTCCTAGGGCGCCTGGGTGACTCAGTCAGTTAAGCTTCCGACTTCTGCCCAGGTTGTGATCTCGCGGTTAGTGAGTTTGAGCCCCGCATCGGGCTCTGTGCTGACAGCTCCGAGGCTGGAGCCTGCTTCAGATTCTGTGTCTCCCTCTCTCTCTCTGCCTCTCCCCTGCTCACGCTCTGTCTCTCTGTCTTTCTCAAAAATAAATAAACATTGGGACGCCTGGGTGGCTCAGTCAGTTGAGCATCAGACTTCAGGTCAGGTCATGATCTTGCAGTTCGTGAGTTCAAGCCTGCATAGGGCTCTGTGCTGACAGCTCAGAACCTGGAGCCCGTTTGGGATTCGGTGTCTCCCTCTCTCTCTGCCCCTCCCCTGCTCGTGCTCGCTCGCGCGTGCTCTCTCTCTCTCTCAAAAGTAAAAACTATAAACAAACAAACATTAAAGAAAAAAAAAGTAGAAGTATGTCCTGACATAGACATGCCCATTGGTGTGCAGGACTCCACCAAGGCGTTTCTCCTGCATAGGTCTCAGGGTCCTGCTTCCCCAAGAGCAATGCCTGTGCAATCTTTACTTTCTACTTTACTCCTTTACTTCTTTGGCTCTCCTGCTAGAGCATAAGCCCCTTAAGGGTTGTAGCCATGTCTTATTCATCTTAGTTGTTCAAAGTGAACAGAGCCTGATATCCAGTAGCTTCCCAATAAATATCCAATGAATCAATGTACACATTAGTGAGTAGACCAGTATCAGACTCTTTTTCAACCTCTTTTGAAAATTTAAAGCCAGATGTATATTTTTTCAAAAAAAAGAGAAAACTCCTATGCATAATGCCAGTGAATCTTTGCATAGCCCTTTAAATAAGAGGATACTTACTGAAAGTCAACTGCCTACTCTTCATGCTTCTGTCACATAGCTGCAAAAGAAAGGTTAGTAGAAGAAAACCTTCAGACTTGGTTTACTTTTAAGAATGTATTAATTCCCGGGGCGCCTGGGTGGCGCAGTCGGTTAAGTGTCCGACTTCAGCCAGGTCACGATCTCGCGGTCCGGTCCGTGGGTTTGAGCCCCGCGTCGGGCTCTGGGCTGATGGCTCAGAGCCTGGAGCCTGTTTCCGATTCTATGTCTCCCTCTCTCTCTGCCCCTCGCCCGTTCATGCTCTCTCTCTGTCCCAAAAATAAATAAACGTTGAAAAAAAAATTTTTTTAAGAATGTATTAATTCCCTTTTAAAATAAATTAAATATCACCCTTGCTAACCATTACCTCCACCACCCAGAAATTAATCCCAACTTACCACCAGCTGTCAGAACATCAGCACTCACAGGAAAAGAAGTCATTATTACGATGGGAACAGTAGCGATGGTGAGGCATATGCATTCTCCATCAAAGTCCACATACCTCAATTTCAGAAATGCTTGTCAGGGAATCAGACACATTACATACAAAATATATGGTCACGTTTGGACACACACACACACACACACACACACACACACACACGTTTTGCATTGCACTAGGTGCCTGAATCAGAAATACAATTTTGAAAGGAATTTTCCAACAATAAATGGTGCCAGGCAATGACTTGCAGCTGTGGTAAATGATGGCATTAAAAATCACCTAGAAAGCTTTTTCAAATATATTTCTCCTTCCTACTCTTTCCTTATCTTGGAGTATTTTTTGTTTTTGTTTTTGTTGTAACCCCTTTAACTCCCAACTAAGAGGACATGCCCTGCCAGTTGAGAACCATTTCTGTACCGAGCCACAATTATTGACTGCAATATGTCCCTATACTTTTGGCATGCTGTGGGGAAAGTAATAAACACATGAAGATCACTTCAACTTTTAAGGCATGTTCAGTTTAGTGATGGCAAAAACGTCCTCTGATAAACCAACTTCACCAATTGGTTGTGGCTGCCTGAAACACAAGCTGAAAAAGATTTTAAGACTCTTTTTGCTCTCAAAACAGATGTAGTAATTAATAATGTTTGCTGAGGTAAAAGTGGGGGCTGCAGCCCATTTGGGGTAGATGCCATCTCGCCTTCTGGATGTCCAGACCAGCCCAATAAGCTCACTTAAGTACAAGATGACAGGCTCCTATAATAGCAAACACTTCAATTTACTTAAAGCAATGTAGCTTGGGAGGTGGTTTGGCACAATAAAGGGAACACGCACACTTAATCTGGGCCCTGCCAATGAAAGGTTCTTGAGTTCCCCAGGCCTGTTTCCCCATCTTAACACAGGCAAGGTGATCTCTGAGGTCTCTACCGAAAGGCCTAAGATTCCTCTTTTTTTTTTCCCTTCCTTTTTTTTTTTTTTTTTTTTTTTTAGGTTTTTTAACATTTATTCATTTTTGAGAGAGAGAGAGAGAGAGGGAGAGAGGGAGGGGCAGAGAGAGAGGTAGACACAGAATCTAAAGCAGGCTTCAGGCTCTGAGCTGTCAGCACAGAGCCTGATGTGGTGCTCCAACCCACGAACCGCGAGATCATGACCTGAGCCAGAGTCAGACGCTCAACCGACTGAGCCACCCAGGCACCCCTTCTGGTTAGTTTCTAAACCGTAAGAGTGGGAGTGTTTTGAACCTTATGTGTAAAGTCTCAGCAATTCATGAAAATCCTAGCAATCAATTAAGGCTCATTTTCTAATTTTTGTATTTTAAGTGTAACTACAGGTCTTAATTTAATTGTGTAGGGTGCACACTGCATTTTTTAGAGATAGTAACGACAGGTGGTAACTTAGCTTGACATTGTAAAGAAAACCTCCTCCTTCCCCCAGGACCTATGTTTATCACAACAATGTTTATACAGACTTACCTATAACTGAAATAACCCAAATATATAATAGCAGGGATTTAAATTATCATCATCCTGTTGATAGGCTACAACTAGTAGAAATTACATACAAGAATATTTAATCACGTGGAAAAATATGGGAAGTCAAAGTATATTCAGGGTTTCATTCCTTAGTTATAAAAGCTGTGTGCACTTGAAAAGGGGAAAAAAAAAAGGTAAGAATGGTAATAGCGATTTTTCTGGGTTGTAGATTAACTTAGTATGTCCAAAACCAAAGTAAATGAATAAAGGGGTGTGTATCTCAAGTGTGGAGACCCAAGCAATCCTGGTACCCAAAATAGATGCATCCATGGGATGAAAGCTAAATCAAGTGTTCGCTGAATGGGCAGGATAGGCCACACAGATGGGGACACTTCAGAGATGGGGAGAGAGGTCAGAGGTGAGAAATTAGACAGGCCAGGTCCTCATTGTTAAGACTAACCCCAGCAACGTGAAGACAGGACAGCAAACAGTAGAGCAGAGGCTGGGGACAACAGGCAGGACTACTCAGGACTGAGATGAGCCTTGCTACCCAAAGCCACCTTTTAATGAGCTGCTTTTAGAGCGGTCTCTGATGTATATTGCTCACCAAGGTTTCAGGAGGTTGATCCTGTGAGTGCCACAAACAAGGTGCTCAATGCTTTTTCCATCTTTACGTCTACGTGAGATGGGGAGCATTTTTCCCACTTCATAAACGCAGACACAGGTTAGCTAAACTAGTAAAGGGATGATACACAAATCCAGGTCTAACAGACTTCAAAGCCTGCACAGGAGTCATGCCCTCTCACCATCCCCACCCCCCCACCCCCCCCAGTATCTTTAATCCAATCTCCAAGCCTGACAGTAGGCTTACTGACCTTCTGGAAGTGGCCTGCACAGGCATATGGGAGCACTGAGGGCCAAAGGAATCCTCCTTGGGTCTGGAGAGTTAGTCATCAACCTTCTAAGCCAGGTCACAGAACAGTCTGGTGCCTTCCCCACTTCTCCCACAATGCCATCCTAATTAACAACTTCCAGTTATCAAAAGGTGCAGTATGTGCCTTAGAAAGGCACACAAATAATCAGCAATCCTTAATTCATAAGACAGTATACAACTAAGTAGCCAAACATAATATGTGTTAGCTGACTGAAAAAAAATTATAATTGCTTAGTTTTTACTTATTGGGTGATTTGATGACAAAATCATACGTCAAGTTCACAATTTGTAGGGCAGTCCATCTTCAAACAAAAAAGTGGCTTACAGTCTTAAATATTATTTCCTGTCATTTTAATGTGTTCTGGTTATAGAAGAGAATATACATCTGTAACTGTGATGAGGTCCACGAACTTTCAAATCACAACGGACACTGTTTTTGCCCCAAACCAAGGAGATAATTACAGGTAATGTGCAACGTGACTGCCCCTCCCTGAATCTTCTTAGTCCCACAGGACCATCAAACCTCCCAAAACATACAGAGGTCACCTAATCACCAAATTCACAAAGCAGTCTCTAAAGAAGTCAAGTCAGGTAGAATAAATGGTAAATCTTATCTACAAAATTGAAGTATCTAACTCATAGGTGAATCACCAAAACCCTCACACATTCTTTATCCCCATTTTGCTCGTAATTCTAATATACTTCCCACCTGGTTTTCATTCTTTAGCAAGTCAAAAGAAAAAAAAAGTTAGATAGGGTAAAGTATTAACGGGAACAGATAAGTAGTGACTGCCAAGGGGGAAAAAAACTACAAAACGCAGGCAGAACTAGAAAGCAGCCATGTGTAATACTGTGGCCAAGCCACCTACCCTCTGGCTTTAACGGAACCATGAAGGAATCATCCTGTAATAACTGATGCCCTTAATGAGGATTCCAACTATCAAGGTTACATTGTATTCAGACAAATTTATGTAACGTAATAAAGTGCCTAATATACTTTAGAAATATTTCTATCCAAAATTAATTGCAATGCATTAATGTCCCAAAAGATAAGCTTTTGTTAGCACAGGTCTTGCTAACCTGTGTTGTTCTTCAACGGTGCAGAATGAGCTACTTCTATAGAAGATACAGAGACACAGAAACACAAGTAACTTTAATGATTTGTAGTAAATAAAAAAGAAGCTGGAATCTATGATCAAAAAATGGAAACAGTTACAAGTGTATCTATACGGAAATCACAAGATTTAACAGCTTAACATCAACCAACTGCGGTCAAAATATATTTAAAGAAACCAAAGAAAAACTACAAAACAACTGCTTACAGTAGAACGAAGGGAGAGGGAGGATAAACCCAGAAAATGACTGAAGGAGAGTGAGCAGCAACCGTCAAAGTTGTTTCACAAACAGGGATTCGAATCAGAGGAACACACACAAACCTGTCTAGGAAATGTGACCAATGAGGCAATAGAAAATGACTAAAAGTCAGTTATAAGTCAAAAATGACAACCCAAATCCCAGAGAGTCTTAAATTATGTAATCCAGACATTATCTAACCCCTCAGATTTGTTTGGTGCTATGGTGTTCATCATTCTCCATTAGGATGAAATGTGGGACAAATACATTACTGGTTGGAGAGCTTTTTCAGAGCCGATTCATCCTTAAAGGTCAGGGTCCACAGTTTATCACTGCATTTACATAATGTATTTCTTGATATGGAAAAGTAACATGTCAAAAGAGGAATTACAGTAAAATTTATTTTTAAATAATCCGCAGAATCTCAAACTTACAAATAAATGAACTTTAATAGGTTTATTAACTTCACACTCTCAGTATTCTCATCCAGGACTTAAACTGTTCTCTAGCCCACCAGGGACCAAACCTGGCCGGGCCCACAGTGTCTCCCTTCCTATGTCTTTAATATTAGCACTAGATTCAATTTCTAGGGAGACTTACTCAAGAATTCTGCTTCTTAAAGAATATTTTTAAATGATCTCATTTACCTTGTCGATTCATTCACAAATGAGAACACTTCCGTCAGAGGAACCTCCCCCAGGCCTCCCATTCTCAGGTGGTGTCCTGTCCACTCTTCTCATCAAACCTTAACTGTCTTGGTATTAGAAGTAAGTCCTTCCCACTCCTACCCTTAGACTTACTGTTAGAGCCTTATGTATCACATGGACAAAATTCTGTTCTAAATCAAGTAATCCCCAACTTCTGCCTCCACAGCAATCTAAAGTGGAAAAAAAAAACCAAAACTTTACAAAAAAAGAAATTAAGACAAAAACAATTATTTTAGCATATATAGCAAGGTCTACCAGAGAAAGACTGGTTCCTAATTTGTTAATATTTGATTGACAATTTGCTAGTCTAGTAAGACCTTCTAAGCAATATTGATACTAAAATGTGTTAAAGAAAATGCTCTAAGTGTGTATATGTATTTATATATATGTATATAGACATTCATATACTCTAAGTGTATCTATACATACATATACTGTAGAGAAACACAGTTACAAAGTGATAGCTAACAATAAGCAAGCATATACAATAAAAATATGTACCATAAGCCCAATGTTTTCACCACCAAAGAATAATGTTATGGTTTAAGTCATGATTTCTTGATGAATAGATAAAAAGGGATAAAAATGTAGGAACTGACATCCACGTACATTATAAAAAACTAAACACAATGTAAGATGACGACAATTGTAGACAGAAGAATTTAATACCTGTGGTGGTACATTCGGACCAGGTACTCTACTTTCATTACAATAAAGCCAGAATCAATTATTTAACAATATTCCTTGTTCACCAAAGGATGGGAAGTATTTTTGCTGGTGGCAGCAAGTGTGGATTTTCTTTCATCAAAGAACATTAAAAGGCTGAGATGATAATGATACTACTTGTATATTTAACCCATAGTTCTGAAACTCTCTTCTTAATCTTTAATAGCTGATAATCTGAATAAAAAGACATGATGAATCAAAACATACACCAGTTTTAAAAAGAAACATCCTTCAAAGCAATCTCAGCATCTAAATGGCAAACACAGAATGAATTCCTAATCTGGCCTAAGCTTTTTTTTTTCTTTTTTAATTCAAGGAAAAAACGTGCATGAATGAGTCTACCTATTTGTAAACATGTATATGATGAAAACAGTGCAATGGCTGGTTCTCACACTGTGTAAGTTCAATTTGAAACATTAATCCGGTGCGATATTTAGCTGTCAAGAGGGAGCAACGCAAAGGACATCACACAATCTATAAACCAGCTGGAAGAAGCCATCCAGACTTTGCCCTGCCGCACCCTCTCTGGGCGATGGTTAGACAGATCCTCATAGATGATATACTGCGTGCAGAAGCGCTGATCGGAGTCAGCTTTCGCATGGTACGCGACAGTATTGATGGTCTGAGTCACGTCGCTGTCCGGCTTGGGCTTTCTACTGAGAACCTGGCCCCCAGCTGCAGTGACAAGCTTAACAAGGTTGTCCTTTGGATGGTGTTTGAAGGCTCCCCCAAAATAGAAGTAGCAGCCATCAAACAGCTTTGGCAACTGAAATAACAAGAAAAAACTTGTTAAAAGCAGATGAAAACATTTAAAAACACTGCATAGGAATGAGGAAAATAAAGATAAATAGTCATGAGCAGTTAAGAAGCTGCTTCAAAGAAGTGCTGGGATAAGCTGCATTTCAAGTACACTATTGGGTCAGGAAAAAGACTTCGCTTTATAGATTTCCTATTTATGATTTCTTCCTTGAGTCACCATCTCAGGTACTTTCCCCCCTTCAGATTTTAGGTGTGCTTCGCGTATGCGTGTGGGAATGAGTGTGTGCGGGTAGGTATTTTAAAAAGCAAACAAACACTGCTCATCACACTTCTTTTAACAGAATGTTATTCATATTTGGTGGGACTTAAAGCCTCAAGAATTCCTAGGGTATCTGAAATGTGCTTCAGGGATCCTGGGCTACATTTAATAAAAGTATAGGAGTAACATCATTTCTCTGGATCTTTATCCAGTTCTGCCCATCCTTACTCAGGTCTCTATATGTTACCAACCTCAAGTCTCCAGGACAGTCCTGGCGGGAGGGTGGCCTCCAGGGTTCCAGATACATATTCCTTGGGGTAGAGTATGTTATGATGCCATGGCTAGGGATCCAATTAGCTATGAAACACATTTCTTTGTGTTCTATTGAATAAAAAAGTTTCACAGTTGCCTTCTGCGAAAATTCTTCTTCGTCATTTCTAATATATATATGTACACAGGATAATGGAATAGCATCCATTAAACCTGCAGTATGTGGCAATAAAGACATATGGGAACTCAATCCAAGCAGCAGCCATAAGTCTTCTTTCAAGTGACTTTCTGCATCTGAGACTTCTCCCCAGATTCTGAAAGGTTTATGGGAATGTTCAAGATGCCAACAATCCATTAACAGTATGAAATTATCACCTTCTGGATTTTACTGCTCATTGTGATCATCTCTCAGAATCAAGTGCTTGAAATAAGCACAATTAAAATTTTAATCAGTCACCTGTACTTGTTGAAAGGGCAAGAGAAGTTTTTCCTGATGGTGATGATATAAAGTTATAATAAGAACAATGAAAGTAGTAACAAAAGAAAAATACCAGCTGTTCTTTGTTGAGCCTGCTTCTCTGTGGTCCTTCAGGAATCTCATACTTTTCCTCCTGTTCACATGCTTTTCTTTGTAGACATGCTTTCACCCCTAACAAAAAAAAAAAAAAAAAAAAAGGATAAAAGGAAAATAAATATCAAGTGAGTATTTGTTTCTTACTGAAACAATTTACCTAGATGACTTTTCTTCTCCATCACTGTTCTGAAACAGAAACAGACACCTTATTTATGTTAAAACAAAATATGATTAAAAATGTTTTCCACATAAAGAAAATATAAAAAAATCTTTCCTTCAGAGGACTGAACAAAGTAGTACTGAACACTAATTTTAGTTTCTTTTCTGAGAAACCTAAATCAATACGCTGTTCACAGCAATTATACAAATCTGAATTTTTATTTATACCAATTACCAAAATGAAGGTGAATAAAAAGTCCCTCATGTAGTGCAGCCCACAATGGTTTGAACCTGAGGGCCTACCAGCAGCACCTCTCATTTCCAGTCCTAGGTCTACCCTCCTGTTAGATCCTTCAGTGGGTCCACACACCTAGCTCAGCTGGGCACCCAGTAGGGACACTACAGTGCTTGTCCCAGAGCCTAGGACAGGTCTGGGATTTGACAGGTACACAATTGAAGTCTCCAGTCCACGGACGACATGGAGAATATGCCAAATGCTTTAGAGATGTTTCAATAGAGATGATCCAAGATGCTGCTTTAATATATAAAAGTCGGAAGATTTTAACAACCGAATTCCCCATCTCTCCAAAAGCAGAGCTCTGTCAAGAGACTGAACTTTTTTCTTAACCTGGGACTATTAACGTATATTCAAATTCAACATTCAACTCTGGGATATCTATAATTCCCTATCATGTGATTATTAATTTGTTAGTTTTGCTTATGCTTTGGTGTGCCTTCTCCCAATGTTTTTAATACAAAATTCATATTTAGCCAAGTTTGTTATGATGAATTTCTGAATCTTATTATTCTCACTAACTTATAAATATAATGGTTCTATAAAAACTGTTGGGTTTCTGCATTGCATAAAAATTGCATTTTAAAAATACTGTAATTTTTAATAATTGCCCACTGACTAAAAAACTATCTTTCTAATGGAGCTCATATTAAAATATGTACTGTCTATTGAAAAGGAGTCTCAAAAATTTTGACTAGGTCAAAGTATCATCCCAGAGACACTGCCAGTGTGCTTACATCATATACTGTTTCTATATTAAAAACCAACCTAAAAAACATTAGCAATCTAAATCGTGGACTTACCTTAAACTCATTATTTTACATGTGAATATTTTTTTTTACTTCTTATGTCTTCAGCATGAGCCACCCCCCGCTTCCTAAACCTCCTTTCCTATAGCTCTGCAGAACATTCCTATCAGTATCTTTAGATGAACATGCCAGCATATAAAGTCAAGGACTGAATACTCCCATGGTAACTACTGTAACAAGTGAATGGCAAATGTCTAACTACAGGGATAAATAAATGGGCTGTGCCTATGTCAGCTGCTTACCCATTTTGCAAATTTATTTGGTTGATTATTTAAACTGTCAAAAAACCCTTATTTATTACACTGGTATCTTTTGATCCTGGCACCGTGCTGGCATTAGTATCAGTCAGCAGACACAAGAATGTCACAAACTGCCCAGGGCAGTCACAAACAGGGCAGCATGGCCGTTTCTGTGCTTCTGTAGTGGGAAGGTACCCCAAATCATAAAACTTTCAGCTTTATAGCAGATGCTCAGTACAGTTCTATAGGGTAAGACAGGAAAATCCATTGCTCTAATTAATGAGTTGAATTAAGAATACATTCCTCTGATGTTCTCTTATTCTAAGCAACAATCTGCCAACTCTCTGTGCCACTTATATCAAGTTAAAGATGAAAATAAAGCATTTTCCCCCTGAAAATTAAAGAATAGTGTCCAGGTCTTTAATAACATGTTTGAATGATGACTAAGTATTGTTAATTGCTGTCACAGCACAGAAAACATCAATTTTTTAAAGTCAGGAGTGACATCTAGTCCAAGGGTTGCAACTCGAGTGTCTCCGAGGGCCCTCAGATTAGGTAAAGTGTGAGGAACATCATGTTAAGTGGTAGGAAGCTGGGGAGACTGCAACCACCAGGAAATGTACAGGAAACTTGAAACTTGAATGGCTACATGGGACAGAGCTGGTCCACATAAGTTGTATCTGCTCTGGTCCTCAGGCTGCCAATTTGAAACTCTTGATGCTTTGTCTAATCGACCTCTTCATTTCAGATAGAGACTGAAGTCTTAAGAGATTTAAGCAGTTTTCTCAGTGACACAATGGAGATGAGAACTCTGATATCTTCCAATTCCTAGAGCAGTTTTTTTAATCTTTTTTCTTCTTTAAGCTTTACTCTTTGTTTAAAAAAAAAAAAAAAATGAAGCATCTAAGGAAATGCCAGGCATTTTCTACACAGATTTAAGGTATTGTACCTCTCTTACAATAAGTCATATAACCACTTAATAGATGACTAAGTAGGAGGATCCATATTTTTTAAGAGATTAGCAAAAAGTATAACAAATGGCAAAAAGTGCTGACTATCCTGGGGGAGGGGGTATGGGGCAAACAATGCATTTGGCTTTGTTTTTAGTGAATCAATGATTTTACTTAATCTGATGCCTAAGTTGCTACTCTTCTCGACATTTACAAAAATTACGAATTCGTATCAATTTTCCAGTGAACCTCTTTTGAGGTAAACCAAGATTTACTAAAAGAAAGAAAGAAAGAAAGAAAGAAAGAAAGAAAGAAAGAAAGAAAGAAAGAAAGAAAGAAAGAAAAAAAAAGAAAAGAAAAGAAAAGAAAAGAAAAGAAAAGAAAAGAAAAGAAAAGGAAAGGAAAGGAAAGGAAAGGAAAGGAAAGGAAAGGAAAGAAAAGAAAGAAAGAAAGAAACTTTCAGCAATTTAAAGTGATACATTAACATCATCAATGAAATAGAAGAATCTACCAGGCAAAATATGACCTAATTAACAAGTCAAAACAATGGATGGTATTTACAAATTTTTATTTATTCAATAAAAAGTTAAGCAAACTGCAGCAAAAATTCTTAAACCCATCTTCTGTGTTAAACAAAGTATCAGAACTTTCATAACATCCACTGACATAAAATCATCCAAAATACAATATACACTGTAATGCTTATTCTCTCTATATGTATGTCAAAATTTAAAAATAGACCACTTTCTGGGGCACATGGGTGGCTCAGTCGGTTGAGCGTCTGACTCTTGATTTCCGCTCTGGTCATGATCTCGCAGTTTGTGCGTTCTAGCCCTGTGTTGGTCTCTGTGCCGATATCGAGAAGCCTGCTTGGGATTCTCTCTCTCACTCTCTCTGCCCCTTCCCTGCTTGCTATCTATCTCAAAAATAATAAACATTAAAAAAATTTTAAAAATAGGCCACTTTCCTCCAATTAAAAGATACTTCTTAAAATTTAACCAAAAAATGTTTTATGTTTATACCATGTACTTGGCAAAGTCGTCATTATTCCATCATCCGTCACTAAAATAGTTCAGCAGAAAGAACTTATCCTTTATCCTCTCTTTTGAAGAAATAAGCAGCATATACAAGACCACTTATTAGCTTTCTCAGCTAATAATTTCCAAACTGAAATAACTAGGTGAATAAGCTATGTTATTTATGTAAACACAGATTTCTACATATGCCGGAATGATAGATACTTTATAATGTGTCCAGCCACTATCCTTATAAAAAGTTTAGATCCTTTCTTCCTTTTCACATGTTCATTGTTTTGGGATTTTGACTGAAACCACCATTTTCAGAAATATAGGAATGAAGTACCGGTTTTATTAAAACTCAGAAATTCTTTTAGCCCAGATATATTCCTGATCATGTCTACCATTTCAGGTAAGCTTTCCTTTGGCCCCGATCTTATTACTTTTTTATATATGGGAAAGCAGCCCAATTCCCCAAGTGCTACTTAACTCAAAGTCATTAACTCAGTCATTAAGGTAGCTCTGGCTACCTTAGTAAAGCCTGGAATCTTTGCATAGCAATGCAGCCTATGGATTCTGGGCTACAATGGCTTTAAGAGAAGCTTGTACTATACAGAAAAATATTCCTTCATTCTAAATCTCTAGTAACCACTCTTAACCTCCTACATCTCATAACATCACATATATCAATGAATGTGTATTTTCACAAACCGCTGATGATGTTTGTGAATCTATACTAAGCTTAATCAGCTTTATCTTAATCTAGTTTTAGAAGGGGGGAAAAATCTAGTTTTACATCATGGAAATGGGAAGGAGTAGGAAAAAAGGGGTCCTTGAAACCACAGCTATACACAAATGATTACAGAATACAATGAAGATGGAATAAAGCTTTGACATGGAGGCCTGCTAAATGTCCAGAGGGGGAAACTACCCCTCCATGAAGGGCTATAGAATCTGCTCTTTTTCTTCAAAACCTAGAGCAGTAAATAAACCCTTATTTTAAAGAACTGCTATTTTTCTGGAGCTATCCATAGCTGAAATAGCACTGAAAATTTCAGAATTAAAGATCACTCTCAGCCAACATGTAATGTCCTAAAAAAATAAACAAATAAAATACAGAATCAAACAGCATTCTATGTCAAAATTAAGTCCTAATAAATATGTCATTATATCCAAAGTGGACACTTATGGAACTCAAAATATTAGTAAAATAAATATTGAAGAATTTACCCTCAGACTCTATTAAAAATGAATATCCGAATTGTACAAACAAAATAATTTATTTTTCAAATGCTTTTCAATTGGGCTTTTTAAGCAAAGAGCCTATGATATCACTAAACATTAGAAAAAAGGAAATCATCACAGGAAACCTTACACAACTGTGACAAAAAAATGGAAAAACAACTTATGCTCTCCCTGCAATTTCTGAAAACCTGGGTGGCCAGTACAAGAAGAAATAAGTCCCATATTACAAAATGCCACAGAAAAGAGTGGAAGGACAATGAAATGAAGGCTGAAAATATAAAATAAAAGCTCAGTGTTCCACTCAGGCCATCATCAACATCTAGACTTGGGATATTGCAGGAAACACTACTGCAGATCATTAGGTTTTGTAATTCTATATAAATACCAGTTAACAACTGGCTATTTCTGGCTACTTTTTAGGCCAGTATTCTAACTACAAACATATTTATATACAAAAACAGATTTCTTCATGGGGTAGTATGCTGAATTTATTTATTTTACTTAATGTATATTGAGAAGCAGGTCAAATTCTATCTTAAAAATGTATTATAGGCTGTATCATAAAATCCTCTTAGGCAAAATATGGGTATCAATTCTAAAACCCTGTATTATTCATAATATCAAAATAATTCCCTTTTTAGAGTTGTGGTTAAAGATCAAACTCAGTCTAATATCCAAAATCTCTTCTTAATAAAATAATTTAAAAATTCATACTTGGTATTCTTTTTTAGTCATATATTTAAAGTTTATGTATGTAGGAATTTCCTCTTTGATTGGCAGGACAATCACCATAACAAAATGTCCTTCGTAGTCTAGAGAACAGGTGTAAATGATCTGGCATGTTAGACTACAGAAATATACACACGGGTTCTAATTTCCCTGATAAACACTGAAGCTCTTACCTATACAATTAATCTTTGGAAAGTTGAAAAAGAAGATATACTTTCTAATTGTTATTCAAATTTGAGAAGCTAAATTTCTTCCAGAGAGCATGGATTTCACTCAACCGACACACAATGTTTTCAAAAGTGTTACAAATAGGACTCTATTAATCCACCAGTTTTCTTTTGATTGTTCCTTTGCCTGTATGCTTTCACACATTTATCTAGGGTTAAAAGTGAAGATATAATTGTTTTATGTTTTTTTAAAATGTAAACAATCCTTTTTTATAATACTTCAAATGTAACCATTATCATATAATAACATGATTTTTTTTCAGAAACTATCTTTAAACTTTTCTTAATTCTTTCATATTTATTCCCCCTATGTCCTGCTATTAGAAATAACAATGAAAATGTTATTTTCCGTATTTCTTCTGTATTTCTGGCTTAGGACAAATTCTCAGAAGTGGGGCTATTAGATCAAAAGATGTTATTTCTTTTTTTTTCTAACGTTTATTTATTTTTGAGAGACAGAGAGACAGAGCATGAATGAGGGAGGGGCAGACAGGGAGAGGAGGACACAAAAACCAAAGCAGGCTCCAGGCTCCGAGCTGTCAGCACAGAGAGCCCGGTGCAGGGCTCGAACTCACGAGCTGTGAGGTCATGACCTGAGCCGAAGTCAAAGGCTTACCTAACTGGACCACACAGGTGCCCCAAAAGATGTTACTTCTTAAAAAAAATAATCCTCAGAGCATTTTTGGTGAAGGATTTCTGTAAGCATGAAGTTGCCTATCAATCTTGGTTGATAGAATGCTTTGGTATATTTACTTTTTGGTAATTAGCAAAGTTTAAATAGAACTGAACAGATTCTATTTTATTGAAGTGAATAAAATTTGAAGAAACATTGTAATGGAAAAGTGTGAGTCTGTTAACCGGACTACGAGGTTATATGATGGTATAACGATTGTCTTTTAGGCTCCATCGTCTTCAACTAAAACAAAAACAAAAGCAAAAACAAAGTACCCTATGTGGTGCCTCCTCACCTCACAGACCCCAGCCCAATGTAAAATGTTGGGCACGTTCCCCGAGCAATGCCCTCTGGTGCTAAGGCATTTCAAACCTTCTCCAGCAGCAACTGTATTTAAACTGAGATGAGAGTGGGCAAGAGAGAGAGATTACTAAAGAAAAGATGACAGCCATCTGCTCTCCTCTTCACACTGCGATGAGAAATGAAGAGGCAAAAGAAATTTTTTTTTAAAGGTTAGGCTGGAGGAAATTTTGAAAGCAGGGTACTACAAGGACAGGTCAGTAAAAGATGTTTCCCCCTTTTGAAGGCTAGGTTACATCTTTATGTAGTTCCACCTTACTCACAGTCTAGAAGGGCGATAAAAATTACATATTCATGCATCTTCTATTTTTTTCATTCTAGACATGTTTTAACAACCTTTGTACAATGATGGTTCTACGTTGCCTGTGAGGAACTGGCACCAGACCAGGGCTTAAGCCCTAAAATTTAATCTTAAGGAACTTTTCCTATCTCTATTTCCCATTTCTATGAAATAAAAACTACAAAACAGATGGCTGGTACAATAGTATCACTATGGCTTAATCTCAGAATCTTTGTTGGTGTATGCATTAACTACGACACTGTAATATACTCTCACATATCACATGGAAAAAATAAGAGATGGACCAAGACAAAACATGGTTAAACAGAAAATATCCAATAATTAAATTTAGCAGTAATTCTTTAGTGTTCGTTTGTTTAAATTTGTTTAATTTGTTAAATGAGTCAATTATCCACAGAGAAAAGTTTAGATAAAATTTCCTCTTGACGACTCTTGGGTAGTTCAGTTGTTAAGCATCTGACTTCGGCTCAGGTCATGATCTCATGGTTCATGAGTTCGAGTCTCACATTGGGAGAGCTCAAGCCCTGTTTTGGATAAGCTTGAGGCCTGATTCAGGTGTACATGAGCCCTACTTCAGGTGAGCCCTGCTTGCTTTTTTCTCTTTCTCTTCTCTCCCTCCCGCCCTTGTGCCACTTCCCCTCAAAAAAAAAACAAAAAAATCCCACTTGAATCTTCTTGGTTTACGGAAAATCCCATAAAAAGATAATAGTGACATTTCTGTATAGTTAAGCCAATAAAGATTTTGTCTACCAGCAAGCTAATGGATATCTTCAAACACAAGACCTAGTTTTAATAAGTCATAAATCTTTACAATTAATTTTGAAAGCTTTGGTCCACCTCATCTTTCTTCAGTGTGGATGTTTTCAGACAGTTTTGAATAGATTTGAACATTTTTAAAAATCAAACTGACGCGTCTGACACTAAGATCAATGTAGTGAGACATAAAGACTAGAAGAGAAGGTATTTGCAGTTTCTTGCCTTCTGTTGATACACCCAGTGACTATTTACAGTAACTGTCTTAAAATCTGACCCTATTTCTCTTTGGATTCTGTGTTAGAAATAAGAGATCCCATGCATCCCTTATCCTACAGAAGCACTGACACTGGAGTGTTATTCACGACTGAGAATCACCAAATAGCACACTATTGAGTCAGTTTGACATGGCTAAGCCATTAAACTGACAAAACTTCCATTTCTTAAAGGCAGATTTTATGGAAACCAATCACGTAGCCTATATATTTAACCAGATGCAAGTTGAACATATTCACAAGAACTAGACTTAACCGGCAATGCCTTAACATTCAAAATTTCACACGACTTCTTCATTGTTAAGACCTTATTATTATGAAAACCCACTCCTTCTGATAACCACTGGCAAAATTTCTGCAGCAGGTTCAGTAACACAGCATCTACCATCATGGAACCATTTTAAATCAATGTTTTAAAATGACTGAAGCCCAATAAAACTTGCCACAGATTTGAAAGGTAAAAAGAGGTTCAAAAATAAGAGTAAAGCAGAAATTTTTTTTCTATGTACGTAATAACCCAGTCCAATTGCTTATTATACTTCTTAAATTGGCCATGACCAGGAGAGACAAAAGGAGAGACTAGTAACTGTTAGGGACGAGAAGAGATGAGTGGCAGTGCTAGTCGTAGCCTCAGCTGGGTCTGACCCCTGGGTGGACACGGGCATCGCAAGGAAAGTGGCAGCTGCCTTTAAAAAGGACATGAATACCAACTGCTAAAGGGAAACTGTTCTACAAACCAAATTAATTTCAAACTGAGATTAAATTAATAACACAATTAAGATCTTGGTAAATCAAGCATTTCTATCATAAAACCTTCAAAGCACAAAGCCATAACATAAAGTTTCTTAAAGCTAATTCTAATCCATCATTTGCTTCTTACAAATAAAGTTTCATTTAAAATACTATTCTTTTTTTAACTTTTTAACCTGAAATAATTACAGATTCATAGGAGGATGCAGAGATGTCCATGCGCCCTTCCTCCGGTGTCCAATGTTAACACCCCACACACTACAGAAGAATCTGACACTGATACAACCGATAGGGCTTATTCTGATTTCATAGTTATACACGCACTCAGCTACATGCGTGCACACGAGTGTGTGCAGATGTATACAATTTAATCACATGTGTAGCCCTGTGTGATGTACCCACCACTGGGGTCCAGACGCTCAGCTGCATCATCACAAGACTCCCTGGGCAACCTCTTTACAGCCATTACTCTTTTCTAAAAAATTAGTTAACAGAAAAGGTATACACATTGTCCTACTTCAGCCATCATATCAAAAGTAGATACTTTAGCTACTGAAGAATTGGAAGTAACTCCATATGAGCTTTCTTTTTGTCTGAAGTCCTAAGTGAATCCAAGGTCAGGAAAACCAAACAAGTGAGAGCAGGGGAGGTAGAAGGCAGCTCTGCAGGTGGTGGTGCTGGACCAACCAGAAGCAGGTAAGAGTTTGGATAATGGCTGGTGCAATCGCCCCAAATCAGGGAGTACAAGGCAGTCTAACTCCTAGCAGCTTCCTAGAATATACTGGATCACTAAGAAAGCATGCACAGTTTTTAGAAATCATAAGGCAAAAGCAACAAATTATTTCATGTCATGGTAGTATATTCAAAATGTGTTTAAGTTACATATATTGTTGGATTGCTGGAAGCTTAAAACCCATTTACTCTTTATTAAAATAGTTCCTATTGTGAAAAAGAAGACTTTAAAAAAGACTAAAAAATTCTGTGGACACTCATCAAGAACATCTAAACAATACCACCAACATAGGAAGCTTTTTCAAACTGCAGCGACTAACCAGAGGTAAGAAAAATTAGCGTTAAGTTCCTTAAATAATTATTGGCAGTAGTACACCATAAAAAATGAAATTAATTGGGGTGCCCAGGTGGCTCAGTCAGTTGAGCATCCGACTTCAGCTCAGGTCATGATCTCACAGCTCGTGAGTTCGAGCCCCACATCGGGCTCTGTGCTGACAGCTCAGAGCCTGGAGCCTGCTTCTGCTTCTGTGTCTCCCTCTCTCCCTGCCCCTAACCCACTCACATTCTGTCTCTGTCTCTCTCAAAAATAAATAAACATTAAAAAAAAAATTTTTTTTAATGAAATTAATCTACTCAATTCATTTTGTAGTTCTCCCAAATCTAATACTTACATTCAAATTTTAAGATCCAACATCCATTGAGAATCCCAAGCATACATTTTAGGGTACTTTGAACTGTATCTCCAGGAATAATGACATGAGTTACTAGAATACAAAAAAAGAAGCAACAGAAACAAATATATACCAAAAAAATTCTTCAGTGATTATAACTAGTCTGTGCTTCATAATCTGAATTTTCTTCAAAAGCAACCATTTGTATACTTAGATATAAGACTTTTTAAACTAAGTATCACTCTCCATCCTGGCCAACAACATGAAAAACCAGATCATAAACCATGTATCTTAAAGCCACATTAACATATATTTTTCTTTTATTTTCAAATTGTAACTAAAGAATTAAAGTATTACATTGCACACAATTTATTTGTCATTAGCAAACAGATAAGTTTGCCCTTCTGACACACTGTTCTGTCCTAAAATATGTGCAAAGCTTTAAACTTTACATTTCCTGACTAAATTAGGTCTGTAAAAACATTTTAGATTATAAGATTCAAAGTATACTGCCATTCCCCAATGATTAAAACATATAATTGATGAGAGGAATTCTACAAATAAAATAGGATTGCCTATTTAAAATTTTTTTCAGACAAAAATAAATAAGTATATAAAAATCCTCACCTGTACTGTCGAATTCAGCACATTTTTTAGCCTTAAGAATCACTGCAAGCTCACTGAGCATTTTCTGCTGTTCTGAAGAAAGCCCACTGCCTATAAGCACGAGAGGTCCATCCCTACGCTGACCAGTGTTTGTCTATTAATGAAAGGGGAGATACCACAGTGTTAAAATCATTTAAAAACTAAAGAAACCTATTAACTTTCACTTGATAGAAGCTTGAATCTCAGTATTTATCTTCCTCTGTCTAGTAATTCCCCATAATTTCCATCGAATTGTGGCTCAGAACCTAATGCTCAATGCATTTGAATAGTTAATTTATAGTCCTTCCTCCCCACCTCACCCCAGAATAAAATGCTAAATAGTAATGTAAATGCAGGGCATCTTGTTTCCTTGATTCTAAACTGGATATCTCTAGAATTTTATAACTTCATTCTGTCACCAGTAAGCCTTTCTTAAAAAAAATTATTTATAATCTCTGCACCCAACGTGAGGCTCGAACTCATGACCCTGAGATCAAGAGTTGCATATTCTACCGACTAAGCCAGTGAGGAGTTCCACCTTCTTTTCTTAAGTAACCCAAAACACCCACTTAAAATTATTAATTCCCTATCTCCCCTCCACTAACTTATTCTACTAAAGTTAAACTTGGTTTGGTCTTTTTTTTTTTTTAATTTTGAGAGAGTGTGTGCAAGCAGGGGAGGGGCAGAGAGAGGGGTACAGAGAATCCAAAGCAGGTTCTGCACTGCAAGCATGAAGCCTGATGCCAGGCACAAACTCACAAACCATGAGATCATGACCTGGGCTGAAACCAAAAGTCAGGGGCTTAACCGACTAAGCCACCCAAGGCACCTCTGGTCTTTTCATTTTAAACTGAGATTATGTAAAAAAATCAAAGAACACTAGAGGCGCCTGGGTGGTTCAGTCAGTTAAGCGTCCGACTTCGGCTCAGGTCATGATCTCGCTGTTTGTGAGTTCGAGCCCCACGTCAGGCTCTGTATTGACAGCTCAGAGCCTGGAGTCTGCTTCAGAGTCTGTGTCTCTCCATCTCTCGGCCCCTCGCCTCCTCATGCTCTGTGTCTCTCTGTCTCTCAATAATAATGTTAAAAAAAAATAAAAAATAAATCAAAGAACACTAAAGCGTCTAACAACACTGAGCTCAAAAACAGAAAACAAATTATTTTTTTTAATGTGTATTTCTTTTTTTTTTTTTAATTTTTTTTTCAACGTTTATTTATTTTTGGGACAGAGAGAGACAGAGCATGAACAGGGGAGGGGCAGAGAGAGAGGGAGACACAGAATCGGAAACAGGCTCCAGGCTCTGAGCCATCAGCCCAGAGCCCGACGCGGGGCTCGAACTCACGGACCGCGAGATCGTGACCTGGCTGAAGTCAGACACTTAACCGACTGCGCCACCCGGGCGCCCCTAATGTGTATTTCTGAGAGAGAGACAGAGGATGAGTGGGGGAGGGGCAGACAGAGCGGGGGACACAATCCTAAGCAGGCTCCAGGCTCCAAGCTGTCAGCACAGAGCCCGCCACGGGGCTCAAACTCACAGACCATGAGATCATGACCTGAGCCGACGTTGGACGCTCAACCGACTGAGCCACCCAGGTGTCCCAAGAAAACAAATTCTTAACATCAAAACAGTTACCTATCAAAACCAAGACAATTAAAACAGACAAGAAAAACAGAAGTTAGACCAGATCCACCAACAGTAATAACTCAATGCAGCTATGAAAAAGAATTGCTCTAACAAAGACCAATATTCTCAGTTGTACAGAAAGAAGTAGAACTTCCAGGAGACAAAAACAAGTATAAAGAGAAAACACCAATGGATAGCATTAAGTGAAAGATTCAAAGAAACAATGAGCTAATGCCTTCAACAGCAGCCAAGAGAATTTAACAAATGGAATTGGAATGAGAGTCAGCCAAAAGCTACCTGATAAAAGACAAGCAATGTCCCGGCAAAGAAGAAAACAAAAAGTAAATCAGCACTATTGTGTTAAAGAATAAAAAACCAAACACAGTACTGTAATTTTCAAATACAAGACAGAAGGCCTTCCGACATGTGTGACTTTGTATGCATGGGATTTTGGGGTTCTCAAAAGCTCTGAAGAACAAAGTGAAACAGTAAGGTCTGATCACCAGTGCAGTTCAACAACTAGATTAGAGAAAGTTAGTGTTTAAATATTCACATATCAATGTAGTGATAATTCATAGTCTGATGCCCTACCATATAACACTAAGTTGCTAGCTACATCTATAAACAGATCGATTCCAATCATTCATTCGCTCAAAATATATTCAATGAAATTCTGCCATGTATTAAGTAAGTACATATACAACATTTTAAAAAAATTTCTATGAAAGGTTTTTCTAATGGCAATATTCAGCACTTGAGTATTGAAACTTGAAAACTATTTGAAAACTGAAAGTTGATGTCCAGTTTCCTGGGGCGCCTGGGTGGCTCAGTCAGTTGGGCATCCAACTTCAGCTCAGTTCATGATCTCATGGTCTGTGGGTTCGAGCACCGCGTTGGGATCTGTGCTGACAGCTTGAAGCCTAGAGCCTGCTTCGGATTCTGTGTCTCCCTCTCACTCTGCCCCTCCCCGACTCGCACTCTGTCCTCTCTCTCAAAATAAATAAACATTTTTTTAAAAATTAAAGAAAAAAAAAAAGTTCCGTTTCTTAAGTGCACCTGGGTGGCTCAGTTGGTTAAACGTCTCACTCTTGATTTCTGCTCAGGTCATGATCTCATATTCATGAGACTGAGTCCCACATTGCTGAGCAAGTAGGCTGCTTAAGAGTCTCTCTCCTCTTGCTCTGCTTCTCCCTGACTCGCATACACATGCTCGCTCTCTCTCTCTTTCTCAAAAAAATGTTGCTTCCTGAATTATTCATCTGAGGTTCAAGTTGCAAAGGTCTGACTGGACATGCTATACACATCACACACATATTGACATCACATTTCTGTATATGTTATCTTTCCTACTCACTAAGTTATAAGGTGCTTTAACCATGTCTAACCTAAACACTGTAAACATTCCCTAAGATGAAAATAGTGCAGTGCACTTAATGGATCATTCAATTACTAAATAATAGTAAAAAATAGTGATTCAATAATTGTCAGTTATACAAATATGTGCCATAAAAATAGCTCCAAATGGAACACATTACTTTCCAGTTTATGTAACTCCACTTCAGCTAAATGAGTTCTCTGTACAAAATACAAGAGTGAGGGGCGCCTGGGTGGCACAGTCGGTTAAGCGTCCGACTTCAGCCAGGTCACGATCTTGCGGTCCGTGAGTTCGAGCCCTGCGTCAGGCTCTGGGCTGATGGCTCAGAGCCTGGAGCCTGTTTCCGATTCTGTGTCTCCCTCTCTCTCTGCCCCTCCCCCATTCATGCTCTGTCTCTCTCTGTCCCAAAATAAATAAAAAACGTTGAAAAAAAATACAAGAGTGAAAAAATATCAATTCTATATATATAGCATATGATACTATCTCCATCAGCCCAAGAAGAGCACCAAAGTGGGTCAAGCATTTTCCTATCATCGTTTGTAAGTCTGAACAAAAAACAGAAACCGACACTAATTTCTCATAGTTAAGGAATACTATTAACAACAACAACAACAACATAAAGCAAACAGCCACCAAAGCCACACATCTATTGGGGGCAGGAGGTGCGGGTGAGGAGGCACGTGGTTTGAATAAGCAGAGGTTATTCACCATGAGGTTCAAAAGATGTTCAGAACACATCCAAGGGTTCAATACCCTGGTTTTATAGATATTAGTTGCTATGTACATGGCATTAAACTCTTATGAAAATTTTTCTTAAATTCTTAATTAATGTTTATAAAAAATAGGGTTTGAAATCATGAAAAGAAAAAAGGATAAAAATGCTACTCAAAAGGATCATGGGCAGAGAAGTAACAAAATGAACACAGCAACAGCTTTTTAAGTCACTAGAGATAGTTTCTCAGATTTCAAACAATGCCTTCCAACAACCATGAAACAAAAATTCTAGATTGGAAGTAAAGACACTCAAACCCCACACACTTATTACCCAATTCCTTCCACATGATGCTCTTCCTGAAGCAGCTCTCAGGACTTGGAAATCACGAATCTTAAGGAATTCAGACTCAGCTACTAAGCACTTGTCCTGGTTTTAGGAGCAAGCATGTATCAGGGAGGGCCCTCCAGTACTCTCTGATGCATTTAACATACATTTATTGAGCACCTACTATTTGCCAGACACTGTTCTCAGTACTGGGGTTGCTACATTAACAAAAGAGGCAAGTCCTTGACCTCATGCAGGTTATAGTCTAACTGGAAGGGAGGGTGGAAACCCAATAAAATAAAAATGTATTTTGTCAAATGATCAGTGGTAAGGGAAAATAAAGCAGGGTTGGGAGGATACGAAGCCCTGGGAGGCTGATACTTGAGAAACAGTAGTAGAGAACCCTCTCGGATAGGACGACACCCAAGTGGGATTTAAAGGGAGTGATGCAGAGTGCCACATCTATGTCCAGTTCCCTACAATTGTCCCTGTCAGAGAAAACAGCTGGTGCTGAGGACTTGAAATGGGAGCATGTTGGTGGATTCTAGAAACAGTGAGGCGGTGCAACGTGGCTGAAAAACGATGAGTGAAAGGGGGTCTGGCAGCAGCTGAGGGAAGACAGATTCCAGAAGGACACAACCCTTTCACCTTAGGACTTACCATATAACCATTATCTTTTCCTTCACCATAAATCTACCATGAAGATAGTAATAATGATACTGTGAGGCCATGTCCATCAGACATGCAGAAGGTACAGGCTTCTTACACTTTATAAAAACACAGCAGTAACTGGGTAGAACTGAGGGGGGGTAAACAACTTCCTCTTCTCTGAAGACATCGCCATGTTCACACTCCAAGACCACCATAAAGGTATCTTTGTTTTTGACACATTTGATGTAATTCTTCTCCAGCTTTTCATAAAAGGAACATTGGCAAATGACAACTCAGTTATGCTACGTTCTGCCAGTAGAGTTCAAGTCCAAATGAATAAATACATGCCAATTTACACTGTTAAGTATGGTGGAACTGAATGAGTACTGACGTAAGATTTAAGAAATTCAAGTTCTCACTGATCCATTCAAAAAAACCCTACTTTCTTTCTTCCATTTTTTTTTAATGGCTCGTTAACCATGAGCAAATCATACTAGGTTTCAGCTTTATTCTTTGTAAACTAGTAAATTTCTACTAGTAAAGTAGAAAGATTTCTACTTTCTCCTGCAGTTCATTATGAAAACCACCTTGGTGCACACTTGCAGGGCTGATGTCCAGGAGAAGGCAAGAGATAAACAGTTGTCAGAGCACAAAGGTAACCAGCCTGCAACAGCAGCTATGACCACATCTTTGACCTGAACTCATCCCTTTCTCTCTTCTTCCCCTATCTGAGCAGCTGAGTGCACCCACCACACCCCTCTCTTGAAAAACCCTCTTCTTCTCTCCCTGCCCACATCACACCACCATTTCCCATCAGAGTTCTGTTTACCACACAGCCTCCTAACCAGGTTTTGGTCTTGGCCCACTCTCGGCTGTCTTCTGCGGTCCCAATACACTGAAAATGCACAAGAGTGCCCTGTTGCATAGTAATGTCTAAACTCCTCCTGGGGGGAGCCAAAGCCTTTTACATTCTGATCTCAACTCCACTCTTGACCTCTGGTTCTTTTCTGATAATATACCTTGTGCTCCTCTCACACTAACTAGTTTCTCAGATTTCAAAGATTCTTTATGCTTCCTTGTCTATGAGTCTGTTTCCTCAGATTTGGACTGCCATCCCCACTTTGTATACCTGACTGCAGTGCGGCAATGCTCACTTCCTCCACGCTAACAGAATCCCATTTTTCCAGATATCCACTCTTCAAGAACCTTCCCTGCCTTCAACCATGAAGTATGTCAACACGAACTGTGTGACCAGTTCTGACCAGTAAGACATAAGGGGAAGTCCAGTGGAAGATTCTAGGAAGGGTTTTAGTCCTTCTTTTAATGGTGGACACAGTCACATGTGCAGTTGTGGCTATCACCCTATAACCACTGAAGGGAGATTGGTGAGGACAAAGCTACCAAGCTGAGGATGGCAAAGCAGAAAGACAAGGAATTTGGGTCTCTAGCGCAGCCATTTAATTGCTGAACTCACCAAAGAAAGCTATTCTAAATTGGGATTACCTTTATATAAAAGAATATACTGCCTTTAGGCATTTCAGTAAATGTTTTGTTATCTGCAGCCCACAGCATTCTATTAGATACCTTGCTAAAACTTTTACCTTTAAAAGTTTACAAGCTTTCTTGTTACCTTCTCTGTGAAGCTCTTCTGATCCCTTCTGGAATCAGCTTCTTCCTTCTCTGTGGATCTCCTGTACATTTTTATGGCTTCTATTATAAATTTATTACAGTATGTAATGAACTTTTTTATATCTATATTCACCATTAAACTGTAAATTCCTACGGAATAAGCATTCTTTTCACTTTCTCTAGCTTGTAGCTCTTTCCTGAACTACAGACTCACGTGCCTGTTCAAGATCTCCATTTGCTGCCTTAGAGACATAAAATTGGTCAAAAGAATTATTGATTTCCTTCCACCACAGCAGGAAACAGCCCCACCATCTACTACCCCTTTGCTAGTCATATTAATTCTACTCTTTATCCACACTTCACATATAATCCATCAGAAAGTATGGTACCATTAACTCAAAAATAGACACTCAACTTCATACTTCTCGTAATTTCCACTATTACCTTAATCCAGGAGGTCAAGATAACTCATCCTGTCACAATGAAACAGTCCTCAGTGATCTCCCTGCCTCCACTCTTGCCCCACCTCAGTCTCTTTATTACAAAGTAGCCAGAGTGAACTTCCTAAAACATAAACCAAATCATGTCACTCCCTTGCTTTAAATCCTTTCAGCGGTTTCCAGTACTCTTACACACGGACTAGTCACCGTCAAGTAGGACCTTCTCTCTAACCTTCAAATATGCCACACTCATCCACTAGGGGACCCTACACACTTGCTTGGAACACCTGTCCTCCAGATGTTCACCTGGATACCTCCTCCTCCTCATTCAGGTTTCAAATCAAACATCAGTTCTCTAAAGGCCCTCCAATGACAGCTAATGCAGTGCCTTATCTGGAGCCCTCAAGCTCCACTCAATTATACTCTACAAAATCTTCAAACCACACAATTTAAGTTCCTGAAATTATTTCATTTACATTAGTTTACATATTTACAGAGTGTCTCTGTAAGAGACATCTGTCTTACAGACATCTCTGTCTTACAGACATCTCTATTAGAATGTGAGTTCCTTGAGAATAAGAGTTCTATCTGTCACACTGATTGCAGTATGAGTGCTCCCTAAAATATATATGGGAGTCAATAAATATTTGTTGATGGATTTATTCTGATTATAATAGTCTTTGAACTCACAGTAGCTAATACAAAGAAAATGTTCAATAATTTTTTGGTGATTGAAAGCAACTTGCTAACTGGAAATTGATGTATTATGTTCCTTTCATAATCAATTTCAATAAAAGACCTAAATTTCCCAAAGCCTAATCCATACTTACTACTGAGCAATGGCGAGTTGATGAGGATTCACTCTCCTCTGGTAGCAGCAATAGTGACTTCATATTTTCACCGTCTGCATAATCCACAGGCCGCAAACCAAATATGTTCCTGGTAAAATAAGTGCAGATGGGTTTAAGTAAATAGAATGTGTGACTTGATATTTAACTAAATGGATGCACCAGGGGATGAATTTTTTCAACTTCCTTAATAATACACAGCTTTTATACTAAAATAAATGACTCAGAATTCATACAAAGCATAAGAATCAAGTATCACAAGCTGTTGAATTCAATGGAAAAAAAAATGTGAAATTTCAATTTGACATCACACCATTCTAGGGAGTATTTTTAATTGGATATATTGTTACTTACACATGAATTTTTTCACGACTCTGTATTCTTCTGTATTCATATTCACATTTTTAATATAGCTTTATAATCATTAATCACCAAGGGTAGGATGTTTTCAAATGCAAATAAAAATAATTTACCATACTTATTATAGTCTCTGTATTCTATGTCAACAAATACAGAAATTAGATAAATACACAGGACAGCATTCAGATCCACTAGAAAGAAAACCGTGCCACATGACAAACAAATGAATAAAGTAGTGGACAGGGCACTTTTAAAATTAATTTTAACATGTATGTACATTATATAGTAATCACAGCCATCAAGAGAACCGACTGTGGCTTAGGGAATAAGTTGATGCAGACTTCTCAGCATGTGCTAATTCATAAGTCACTGAATATTACACTGGAAGGGAATTCAGAGACCTGTAGAAATCTGTTATTTCATAGATAAGAAAACAAAAAGGTTCCAATGACTTAACTAAGGTTGTGTTTTTCCTTGTTTATTCCAATAATATTCAATACTGCCCATCATTCATTTTTTAATTATAAGTAAATTGGTAAAACTGTACAACTTTTGTCTACTATTCCACTTCCTTACACACGGTTTCAAAATAATTTTAATATATTGTATTATGGTAAAAAGTTTTCTAAAATGATAGAGTTAAGATGGCGGAGAAGTAGAGGGGACCCTGGGCTTTCCTTGTCCCTCAAACACAGCTGCTTTGAAGTCAGAGTACTTGGAACACCCCGGAAATTGATCTGCAGAGTGGCAGAAGGACCTTCACAGATGTAGGGAGACAGCTTGGCAAGTACGAGGTACATGGATGTGAATCAGCAGAGAGAAAAACAGCTTAGCTGTGGAAGAAAAGGGAACCTTTCCATGAAGAGACAGAACAGAGAGGTGTTGAGATAGTGCAGCATTGAGACAGCACAAGAAGAAAACCTCCCTGGACCATGGACGGGGGAACGAGAAGTACTGAGGTCTCAGTTCTTTTTTGCAAACAGCTTATGGAGCTCAAACTCTGAGGTTGTGGAAGTGCACAACTCTCTTTGGAGCAGAACTGTGGAGCATGCTCCTGGAGAGAAGGGACGAGGTACTTGAGTGCATAGTGTCGTGTAGTGATCTTTGGGATACACTGGGAGGGAACAGTCCCCTTCCTGGAGTACTTTTGGAAGGGGGTTTACTGCCTCCCTAAGGACAAAAGACCTTGCAGGTGCCAGCCAAGGGCCTTTCTTCAGCAGAGAGGCTCTGCTCTGGAGGAGGAAGGGAGTGAGTCTGAGTGATGCCAGGTCCTTTAAGACTTTGGGTTTTGAATCCCAGCTGTGCGCCAAAGAAAAAACACAGGAGAGTTATGATGCAGGGCAATCTGACTGCCCTAGCTATTCTGGGAGGAAACAATCAACAAAACTAAAAGGCAACCGATGGAATGGAAGAAGATATTTGCTAATGACATATCAGATAAAGGGTTAGTATCCAAAATCTATAAAGAACTTATCAAATTCAACACTCAAAAAACAAATAATCCAGTGAAGAAATGGGCAGATGACACGAACAGACATTTTTCCAAAGAAGACATTCAGATGACTAACAAACACATGTAAAGATGCTCAACATCACTCATCATCAGAGAAATACAAACTAAAACCACAATGAGATACCATCTCACACCTATCAGAATGGCTAAAATAACTCAGGAAACAGATGTGGGCAAGGGTGTGGAGAAAGGGGAACCCTCTTGCACTGCTGGTGGGAAAGCAAACTGGTGCAGCAGCTCTAGAAAACAGTATGGAGGTTCCTCAAAAAATTAAAAATAGAACTATCCTATGGCCCAGCAATTGCACTAGTAGGTATTTATCCAAAGGATACAAAAATGCTGATTTGAACGGGCACATGCACCCCAATGTTTACAGCAGCGCTATCAATAGCCAAATTATGGAAAGAGCCCAAATGTTCATTGACTGATAAATGGATAAAGAAGATGTGGAATATATATACAATGGAATACTACTCGGTGATCAAAAAGAATGAAATCTTGGGGTGCCAGAGTGGCTCAGTCAGTTAAGTGTCTGACTTCGGCTCAGGTCATGATCTCATGGTTCATGAGTTCAAGCCCCACATCAGGCTCTGTCTGGGTTGATGGCTCAGAACCTGAAATATGCTTCAGATTCTGTCTCTCCCTCTCTCTCTGCTCCTCCCTAATATGCTGCCTCTCTCTCTCAAAAAAAAAAAAAAAAAAAAAAAAACAACATTAAAAAAAAGAATGAAATTTTGCCATTTGCAACAACATGGATCGAACTAGAGTGTATTATGCTATGCAAAGTAAGTCAGTCAGAGAAAGGTAAATATTATATGATTTCATTCATATGTGGAACTTAAGAAACATAACAGATGAACATAGGGGAAGGGAAGGAAAATCAAGATAAAAACGGAAAGGGAGGCAAACCATACGAAACTTAAATACAGAGAACAAATTGAGGGGAGGTGGGTGGGGGGATGGGCTAAATGGGTGATTGGCATTAAGGAGGGTACTTGTTGGGATGAGCACTGGGTGGTATATGGAAGTGATGAATCACTGGGCTCTATTCCTGAAACCCATAAACACTGCATGTTAACTAACTTGAATTTAAAATAAATAAATTTTTAAAAATAAATTAAAGGGGCGCCTGGGTGGCACAGTCGGTTAAGTGTCCGACTTCAGCCAGGTCACGATCTCGCGGTCCGTGAGTTCGAGCCCCGCATCGGGCTCTGGGCTGATGGCTCGGAGCCTGGAGCCTGTTTCCGATTCTGTGTCTCCCTCTCTCTCTGCCCCTCCCCCGTTCATGCTCTGTCTCTCTCTGTCCCAAAAATAAATAAAAACGATGAAAAAAAAATTTTTTTTTAAATAAATAAAAAACAAATTAAAAAAAAAGTAATATGCCAACATAAAAAAAAAGTTTTCTTTAAAAAAAAAAAATTTAATATTTATTTATTTTTGAGAGACAGAGCACAAGTGGGAGAGGGGCAAAGAGAGAGACACACACAGAATCCGAAGCAGGCTCCAGGCTCTGAGCTGTCAGCACAGAGCCCGACACAGGGCTTGAACCCACGAACTGTGAGATCATGACCTGAGCTGAAGCTGGACACCCAACTGACTGGGCCACCCAGGAGCCCCCCAGAAAAGTGTCCTAAAATGAGCATTTCTTTTATAAGACTTCATAGTTTTTAAGATTATGGTATGTCCATGTAATGGCCACTAAAGTGAACCATGAAAATGCAATGTGTTCAACTAGATATAAAATGGCAAACATGGTACAATACCAGCTTTTAAAATTGCACTGAATGTGTAGAGAAAGATCTGGAAGGAAACAGAGTGGAAGGAAGAGGGAGGAGGAAGCTGTCAACTCAGATGCTGCATGAAGGGCACATAAATGAGGGACAAAAGCACCAGTTTGGAGACAAGGTCATTAATGACCATGGGGAAAGATGTTTTGATGGCATAGCAGGAAAAGAAAGCTAGTAATCAAGAAATGAACCACAGCAAACATTTCTCTAATCACTGTTACTTATCACTATCAGGTTCAGTCACTCTTTCTTTTTGGATTAGCACTGGTAAATATCGATAAATTTGTACTCTCAGATTTCCCTTTAGGCCTAGGTTCAATAACTTGTAACCTTCCTCTGACAACAGTCTTTCTCTACAAGAACTGTATTGTGTTTTGGCTCTCTGATTTACAACAAAGTGACAAGTCATTGTGCTACATTTGGGGTCTTTTCAAATTCCCACACATTTAGAGCAAGCAATCTCAGTTTATTTCAAAAGGCAACTAATTTCATCCACTATACTTGATACTTCTCAGTTTCATTCTCTTAAAACACTGTGCTCACATACCAAATAAACAATCTCCTCACACATATATTCTGTAAGTATGACAGAAATCTGAGATAATGAATCCATTATTCTGGGTCTTAAACCACCAAGTGCAAAAATGAATAAACAACAAAAACCACGTCACACTATAGGCCATCAAAAAAATCACTGTACACAAAAAGACTTTTTTAACAAAACAACTGGAAATTTCACATTTCACAGACAAAAAAGGTAAAAGCCCAATCAAGTGTACTTTAATAAGCAGTAACTATAGCATAGTTGTTTTTACACAGGTATGAATAAAAGTCCATTACAACAACATAGAATAATATTAATGAAAGTACTTCTCAAAGCACCACCATCAGCTTGTGGGCTTCAAAGAAAAAGTAACCAGTAAAACAATTGTCTGCACAAGTAAGATGCTTGTACTGAAGTTTTCCTTCATAAATGACAGGCAGGATTCTAATTTACATTTAGAGTCCTTACTACACAAAGCTTACTATCTCTTATGGTCTTTAAACATGCACTTGGATTATGGACAGCTTCTGCTTATACACAGTTCACTAAACCCTGAGCCCTCCTGTATTGCTAATGAACTGGAGAATGGCACATACAAATGCTACAGATTGAAAGATAATCAGTTAAGCCTCAGTCCTGCATCACAGGAGACAGAGCCTATTAAATCCTGTCATGTTTCTCCTTTGTCGTGGACTACTGAAATCTGAAATTAGAAACAAGTTTTTATACGGCACCTTCAAAAAACCAGAGCAAGAGGAGACAGCATAGGTAAGATTTCTCCTGTATCACATGGGTACAAGAAAGTCACACCTTTTTCCCCATAATGATATATTTGAATGGACTAACATTTTCTTTACAGACTTAGTGTAAAAAAATCAGTTTAAAATGTACATAATTGTGGGGCACCTAGGTGGCTCAGTCGGTTAAGCATCCATCCAACTCTTGGTTTCAGCTCAGGCAGTGATCTCATGGTTTGGGAGATCAAGCCCTAAGTTGGGCTATGTGCTGACAGCGCAGAGCCTGCTTGGGATTCTCTCTCTCTCTGTCTCTCTCTTCCCCTACTTTGCTCGCGCTATCTCAAAAAAGAATAAACATTAAAGAAAATAAATAAATAAATAAATAAATAAATAAATAAATAAATAAAATTTGAAAAAAAGGTAATACTTGAAGAAAAGTGACATGTCACACGTACAGGAGACTATCACTGTGACTGAGTATTAATTGAAGACAGAATAACTCTCCTCACTAGGATTCTTTTTGATCACTAAGACTGATGAGAAGTAAGTTCTTACTAAAGAGTTGAACTGCTGTGTTTAACTATTCAGCTTCACCCCAAAGGCAACAGTTCAGGTCACAGCATTAACCCTTTCATGTCCTTTCTGTCCAAGAATATGGTGGAAACTGCCCACGACTATTCCCAAGAGAAGTCTCACCACTTTTAAAAGGGGGAGAAGGAGAGATGGGCAAATTCTAGACTTCCATTTGCATACACAGATCATTCAGTCCCAGATACTCATGCAAAAAGGCATTTTTACTAATACTAAACCTATCACGCATGACAGGCTACCAAGACAGTCCATGAATGAAATCCTTTATGAATCCTATAAAATTGCAAACATAGATTTTAATTTTTCAAGTCACTTGGCTTGCTGTGAAGCAGGAAACAGCACAGAAATTCAAAAGAGCAACATTTATTTTTTAAGCTGTAAAACATAAATTATCTGTTATAGGAGATTAATTTTTTAAAAAATTAACTAGGGCAATGGGACAATTAATAGGTCCAATGGTCCATATAATATTTTCTAATTACGAATTCTACACGCTTGCAAGGGAAACTATGCTAATGGCAGACCATGTGCCAAATCCTAAACTTTATATATCTCTTTAAAAAAAAAAAAAATGCTATTCTCCATACAGTCAAAATAGTTCTGATGGGATGTAAGAGCTTTGTTTTAGGTTCACACTGGATGCACTGAAGGCAGTAGGGAAGATAGATAGCCACTGAAGTTTTGACCAGTCACCAATATAAATATTCACAGATACAGAAGAAGCATAGAAGATATGAAACTTTTTATCTGAGGTTAAAACAGAAGTAATTTTCCCTCTTGGGTAATGGACTCTTACTTTAGTACATAAGAGGTAATTTCTCACGCAAAACATAAGTAAAATCAGAGTTAAATGAATTAATATTATATTTAAATGTAAAATGTATTTTTAAAAGTGGCAAAGTTCACATAGCAAAAGGCGAAAGCAAATAAGAAAGTATTGTAAGTAAATTGTGATTTAAAAAACAGTAAGGTATTAGAGTAACATTAAGTCTAAACAAAAGATAAAGTTTGGAGTAGATATATATGACCTTCTACTATACACATATTCCCTCCATTATCATAAAGACTTAGGGCCCCAAAACCTTACAGTAGAAAGTTCACAGCTGAGGATCACAGCTTCCATGAGAAAATACAGGATAGAAGACTTCACTGGTGAACTTTTAAAAGTCCCTGGATTTTTTAAATTAAACAATGAAGACAGTAGATAAAGAATATCAATGATAGTACTATATGTAGTTAATTCCTAGTTACCAAGTCTTACCTTATAAGGTTTCAAGATTTCTTCCACCAGTATTCAACAAATTGCTTTTAAATTCATTTAGCTTTGTGATAAACCATATTCTATTCTTTCTTTTCTCATACCTGGCCTTCCATAAATATTCAATTCCTAATTATATTTCTGAGTTGTTGACTCTTTCTACCACCTGGGCTATAAAAAGACTGTTATTTTCACATGTTATAAGCAATACTAAAAAAAAAATGGTTCTTGAGCCTTCTCTCCAAAATTTTAAGTTACATGGTCTTTTTGGTTAATTTTTTTTTAATGTTTGTTTATTTTTGAGAGAGACAGTGTGAGTAGGGGAGAGGCAGAAAGAGAGGGAGACACAGAAGCCGAAGCAGGCTCCAGGCTCTGAGCTGTCAGCACAGAGCCCAACACAGGGCTCGAACTCGCAAACTGTGAGATCATGACCTGAGCCAAAGTCAGATGCTTAACTGACTGAGCCACCCAGGCACGCCAAGTCTCATGGTCTTAGCACCATTTATGACAACTTAATAGCAGAACATATCCAAATACAGAACTTTCTAACATGGATCCCTTAGTCCTCATATACAAGCTTTGCTACATTCCAAAGACATCTAAAAATACCCTTAGTCTAAGGCTGGATTTTGTCTCAGGTTTTCTTCTCCCTCCCAAGACTAAATTATAAAAATCTTTACTCTTCTCTACAAGTTTGCTTTACACCCAATTGAAATAATTCAAGTTAAATTCCTACAGTAGCAGAAAAGGTATAAAATCAATCAAAATATATCAAATGTCGAGTAAAAAGAATCTACGTTTGGTGTCAAGGACATAAGTCGTCTATTAAACATGCTTTCAATAGGAACTATATTAACCACCAATTCCTTGTGTCTATACTACAGTGCAAATCAGTGGACCCAAGGCTGGCTTACATGCCTCCTTAGCTTAAAGGGCCCTGAAGTATGTGGAAATAAAGATAGTATTTTTTAACATTCAGTACTCAAGAACAATCACAGCATCTGACTAAATCATATAAAGGCAGATCCAAACCTTTATGGGTTTGCGATACTCTGCTATACATATAAGAAATATAATAAATACAGTATTTCCTCACAGACCCTGTCTCACTGGTATGCCCTATGCAAAGCAACAGTAAGATGATCTTCATGGGCATCCTCCTAAAAATCACAGTCTCAGATAAAACTGAAAAATAAGTAAACTTTATTTTTATAGCATACAGGGAATATGTAAAGATAAATTTAAAGGGCATCTGGGTGGCTCAGTTGTTAAGCATCTGACTCTTGATTTTGGCTCAGGTCATGATCTTGCCATTTGTGGGTTCAAGCCACATGTCAGGCTCCTTGCTTACAGTGCAGAGCCTGCTTAGGATTCTCTCTCTCTCCTTCTACCTCTGCCCCTCTCCTACTGGCACTCTCTCTCTCTCTCAAAATAAACAAACATTAAAAAAATAAAATATAAAATATATGTAAAGATAAAGTAATGAGACAACAAAAAGTCCATCTTCACTCTAGTTCCTGTATTCTACTATCAATACGTTACTATTTCAGAGTGGCAACTACTAGTAACAAAACTGGAGAGATTTTCAAATATTTATACTATACAAATTATCAAAATAGATAATGATGTGCCGAATGGAGGGAGAGCTTATTTCTGTAAGATACTCCACGCGTGTTCCAGAGACCAGAGAAGGCAGAAAGCATCCTTGAGTATCTTTCTAGGAAGTGGAAGAGAAGAGGCTGGTAAAATGGAGGAGTAAGAGGACCCTAAGATCACCCTGCCCCACGGATACAACTAGATAACACTCATATCAGTGTAAATAACCCAGAAAACAACCCAAAGCTTGGCAGAACAAACCCCACAATGAGAGAGAAGAGTAGAGGTCACACTGAAGAAGGTAGGAAGGGCATATAAGTGGTAGGAAGCTAATTGAACCACAGCCTCCCTGGGAGGGAGGGAGCCACAGGCACAGAGAAGGACTATCATGGGAGCCTACACAGGTAAGACAAATCCCCAAAACATTTGGCTTTGAAAGTGAAAGAAGCTTCACAGTTCTTACAACCAGCAGGACTTAAAGCCTGAAATTTGAATACTCTCCCTCTGGGAGAGTCCAGAGGGCATTAGGAAGTAGAATTCAGGCCTTAAAGAAAGCTCAACATATAGCCTGGGGAGACGCAGCAGCATCTTGCAGCAGCAGTTTGGAAACACCTGGGGGATATGGGAAGAGTTATTTACTCATCTCAGAGCAAGGGGTAGGTTTTGCAGGGAGACTAACTACACCGAGAACATTTCCCTCCCCTGTTGCCAGGCATGAACACACAGCCACCTGTGGGCAACAGTGCAGCGCCAACATTTATTAACTTATCTATAGCAAGCCCCGCTCCCGCCAGTCGAGCCAGCCTCAGTTCCAGCGCTGTGGGTCCCCTCCCCCAGAAGACCCGTGCAAGCCTTGCTAATACCACATCTCCCTACCTGCAGACTTCACAGGGCCTTGGTCGTGGTAGTGGTAGAGGGCTCTCATGGAATATCACGCATCCTGTTAAAACTGTGCACTCCACCCTTGCCAGGGACCCAACACTGCCCACAACTGGCAAAGAGAACCACTGCAGATGACTAGATTGAAGGAAAAAGCAGTCAGGACACAATAGCCGGGCTCACACAACACACACAGGAGACACCCATGAAGTGCCATGTTCTGGTGAACAGGGGACACTGCACTGCAAGACACTACAGGACCTCTTCTTCATAAGGCCATCACTTCACAAGGCAGGAGACTTGGCTGACTTTCCTAACACATAGAAACAGACACAGAGAAGGACACCTGGGTGGTTCAGATGGTTAAGCATCCAACTTTGGCTCAGGTCATGATCTCAGTTCATGGGTTCGAGCCCAATGCTTTGGATTCTGTCTCTCTCTCTCTCTGTCCTTTCCCCACTCACACTCTGTCTCTGTCTCCCTCTCTCAAAAATAAACAAACATTAAAAAAAAAAAAAAAGAAAGAAAGAAACAGAGACAAAATGATGAAACAGAAGAATATGTCTCAAATGAAAGAACAGGACAAAATCACAACAAGAGAGCTCAATAAAATGGAGATAAAAAAAAATGCCCAATAAAGAATTTAAAGTAATGATAATAAAGACATTCACTGGACTTGAGGAAAAGGTGGAGGACATCAGTGAGACCCTTAAAAAGAGCCAGAGATGAAGAATAAAATAAATGAAATTAAAATTAAAAATAAAGTACACGGAATAAATAGTAAGCTACAGGAAGCAGAAAAATGAATTAGTGACTGAGAGTACAGAGTAATGGAAAGTAATCAAGTGACCAGGGGCGAGAAAAAAAATTATACAAATTGAAAACAGACTAAAAGAACTCAGGGACTCCATCAAGTGTAATATAATGCAAATATTAGAGAGACCCCAGAAGAAGAAAAAAGAGAAAAAATGAGGCAGAAAATTTAATTGAAGAAATAACTGCTAAAAACTTTCCTAATCTGGGGAAGTAAAAAGATATCTAGATCCAGGAGGCACAGAGCTTTCTACAACAAAATCAAGCCAGGAAGGTCCACACCAAGGTACATAGTAACTATAACAGCAAAAAGTAATGATAAAGACAGAATTTGAAAAGCAGCAAGAGAAAAGAAGATAGTTACACATAAGAAACTCCATACAACTATCAGCGGATTTTTCAGCAGAAGCAGGTCAGAAGGGAATGGCATGATATATGCACAGTGCTGAAAGGAAAAATCTGCAGCCAAGAATACTCTACACAGCAAGGCTATTATTCAGAATAGGAGGGGGGAAAAAAGTTTCCTAGACAAATAAAAGCTAAAGGAATATATAACCATTAAACCAGCCCTGCAAGAAACATTAAATGGAACTAAGTGGGAAGAAAAGACCATAAGTAAGGGTAAGAAAAGTAGGAAGCACAAAAGCAGTAAAAATAAGCATGTCTATAAAAGTCAAGGGATTCACAAAATAAAAGGATGTAAAGTATGACACCATATACCTAAAACATGGAGCAAGATAAGTAGAGAACAGATTCAGACTTAAACAACTATCAATTTAATATAGACTGCTATATGCAGAAGACATTATATACAAAACTAAAGGTAACCACAAATCAAAAACCAGTGACATGCAAAAATTAAAAACAAAGGTGTCCAAATGTATCACTAAAGAAAGACAGAAAACTGTGAGAAAAGAGCAAGAAAAGATCAGAGAATTATAAAAACAACAGCAAAATAAGTTAACAAAATGGCAATAATACATACCTAGCTATAATTACTTTGAAAGCAAATGGACTAAACATTCAAATCAAAAGACACAGGATGACATGATGGCAAGGCTAAAGAAACAAGAGCCATCCATATGCTGACTACAAGAGATTCACTTCAGACCTAAAGACACATGCAGATAGAAAGTGAGAGAATGAAGAAACATTTATCATGCAAATGGATGTCAACAGAAAGCCTAGGTAGCAATACTTACATAGGACAAAACAGACTTTAAAACAAAGACTGTAACACAAGACAAAGAACACTATACAATTAGTAAGAGGACAATCCAACAAGAAGACAGAACAAATATAGGGGCACCTGGGTGGCTCAGTCAGTTGAGCGTCCGACTTTGGCTCAGGTTATGATCTCACAGTTCGTGGGTTCAAGCCCGCATCAGGCTCTGTGCTGACCACTTGCTCAGAGCCTGGAGCCTGCTTCAGATTTTGTGTCTCCCTCTCTCTCTGCCCCTCCCCTGCTCATGCTTTGTCTCACTCTGTATCTCAAAAATAAATAAATGTAAAGAAAAAAAAATTTTTTTTTAAAGATAGAATATAAATATTTATGCATTCAACATGGGAGTACATAAATCAGTCAATAACAAACATAAAGGAAACAATCAATAGTGATACAATAGTAGGGGACTTTAATACCCCACTTACATAAACTGACCCATATCAAAAGAGAAAATCAACAAGAAAACAGGGGCCTTGAATGACATACTGGTCAAATGGATTTAACACATATATTCAAAATATTCCATCCAAAAGCAGCAGAATACACATTTCTTTCAAGTGCACACGGAACATTGTCCCAAATAGATCACATAGGTCACAATACAAGTCTCAACAAATTAAAAAAGATCAAAGTCATACCATGCATCTTTTCAGACAGTAACACAATGAAACTAAAAATCAACCACAAGAAAAAATCTGGAAAGAGCACAAATATAAGGAGACTAAATAACATGCTACTAAACAATGACTGGGAATCAAAGAAGAAAGCAAAAAATGCATGGAGACAAACGACAATGAAAACACAATGGTCTGAGGACCTGGGTGGCTCAGTCGGTTGAGCATCTGACTTCAACTCAGGTCATAATCTCACAGTTAAATCTGAGTCCCACAATGGGCTCACTGCTGTCAGCACAGAGCCCCCTTCAGATCCTCTGTCCCCCTCTCTCCCTTTCTGTCCCTCCCTCACTTGGGCTCTTCCAAAAATAAGTAAACATTTAAAAAAACAAAACAAAACAAAAACACAAAAGTCCAAAATCTTTGGAATGCATCAAAAGGGGTTCTAGGAGGGAAGATTATAGCAATACATGCCTACCTCAAGAAAAAAGAAAAATCTCAAATAAACAACTTAATCTTATACCTAAGGAGCTAGAAAAAGAAAAACAAATAAAACCCCAAACGAGAAATCATAAAGACAAGAGCAGAAAGAAATGATACAGAAACTAAAAATGAATACGTAAATGAACAAGCAAATCAATGAAACCAAAAGATGGCTCTTTGAAAAGATCAACAAAGTTGATAAGCCTCTAGCCAGACTCATCAAAAAACAAAAGACAGCACTCAAAGAAAAACAAAATCACAAATGAAAGAGGATAAATACCAATCAACAAATACAAAGGACTGTAAGAGAATATTATGAAACAAACTGGACAAACTGGAAGTCATGGATAAGTTCCTAGAAATATGTAACATACCAAAACTGAAGCAGGAGGAAATACAAAACCTGAATAGACCAATTACCAACAATGAGGTTGAATGAGTAATCAAAAAACTCCCACCAAACAAAAGTCCATGACTAGACAGATTCACAGATGAACTCTACCAAACATTTAAGAGTTAATACCTATTATTTTCAAAGTTCTCCAAAACATAAAAGAGAAAGAAAAACTTCCATTTTCATTCTATGAGGCCAGCATTACCATGATAGCAAAACCACATAAAGACATCAAGAGAAATACAGGCCAGTATCTCTTAAGAACACTGACAAAGTATCCAACTGAATCCAACAATACATTAAAAAAAAATCAATTCCTACAATCAAGGAGGGTTTATTCCTGGAATGCAAGGGTAGTTCAATGTTCACAAGTAAATCAATTTGATACATCATATCAAAACAAAAAAGATAAAAAACATATGATCATTTCAATAGATGCAGAAAAAGCATGTGAAAAAGTACAACATCCATTCATGATAAAAATCCTCAACAAAGTAGGTTTCAAGGAAACATACCTCAACATAATAAAAGCTTTACATGAAAAACACAGCTAACATTATACTTAAAGGGGAAAAACAGAGCTTTCCCCTAAAGTCAGGAACGAGTCAAGGATGTCCAATCTCACCATGTTTATTCAACATAGCACTAGAAGCCCTAGCCACAGAAATCAGACAACAAAAAGAAATAAAAGGCATGCAAATTGGTAACTTTCACTATTTGCAGACGACATGATACCATATAAAGAAAACCCAAAAGACTCAACCAAAAAACTACTAGAACTGAAAAATGAATTCAGTAAGGTCAGAGGATATAAAATCAATGTGCACAAATCTACTGCACGTCTATAACACTAATAATTAAACAGCATAAAGAGAAATTAAGACAACAATCCCATTCACAACTGCACCAAAAATAGTAAGATACCTAGGAATAAACCTCACCAAAGAGGTGAAAGACATGTACTTTGAAAATTATAAAATACTGATGAAAGAAACTGAAGACAACACGAATGGAAAATAAGAAGGCATTCCATGCTCACTGATTGGAAGAAGAAATATTGTTAAAATGTCTGTACTAGCTACCCAAAGCAATCTACAGATTTTTTTTAAATTTTTTTTAAATTTATTTATTTTTGAGAGAGAAAGAGCATGAATAGGGGAGGGGCAGAGAGAGAGGGAGACACAGAATTTGAAGCAGGCTCCAGGTTCTGAGCTGTCAGTACAGAGCCTGACACTGGGCTCAAACCCACAAGTGGTGAGATCATGACCTGAGCCGAAATTGACACTCAACTGACTGAGCCACCCAGGAGCCCCAGCAATCTACAAATTTAATGCAACCCCTATCAAAATACCAACAGCATTTTTCACAAAACTAGAACAAACAATCCTAAAATGTGTATGAAATCATAGAAGACTCAAAGAGCCAAAGCAACTTTGAAAAGGAAAACAAAGCTGGAGGCATCACAATTTCGGACTTCAAGTTATATTGCAAAGCTACAGTCATCAAAAGAATATGGTACTGGCACAAAAACAGCCACATAAATCACTGGAATAGAATATAAACCTCAGAAATAAACCCACAATTATATGGTCAATTAATCTTTGACAAAGCAGGGAAGAATATCCAGTGAAAAGAGACAATCTTTTCAACAAATGGTGTTGAGAAAACTAGACAGCAACATGCAAAAGAATGAAACTGGACCGCTTTCTTACATCACACACAAAAATAATCTCAAAATAGATAAAGGTCTAAATATGAGACCTGAAACCATAAAAATCCTCTAAGAGAGCATAGGCAGTACTGTGTCAGACATCAGCCATAGCAACATCTTTCTAGATGTATCTCCTGAGGCAAGGGAAACAAAAGAAAAATAAATTATTGTGACTACACCAAAATAAAAAGCTTCTGCATATTGAAAGAAACAACCAACAAAACTAAAAGACAACCTACAGAATGGGAGAAGATATTTGCAAAGGACATAGCAATAAAAGATTAGTATCCAAAATATATAAAGAACTTCTACAACTCAACACCAAAAAACACCCACAAATAATCCAATTAAAAATGGGCAGAAGACATGAACAGACATTTCTGCAAAGACATCCAGAATGCAAACATACATATGAAAAGATGTTCGACATCACTAATCATCAGGGAAATGGAAATCAAAACCACAATGAGCTATCACTCCTGTCAGAACGGCTAAAATCAACAACACAAGACACACACATGTTGAGGATGTGGAGAAAAAGGAACCCTCTTGCATTGATGGTAGAAATGCAAACTGGTGCAGCCCCTGTGGAAAACAGTATGGAGGTTCCTCAAAAAATTAAAAATAGAAGGGCTCCTGAGTGGTTCAGTCAGTTAAGTATCTGACTTCGGCTCAGGTCATGATCTCATGGTCCATGAGTTCAAGCCCCATGTCGGGCTCTGTGCTGACAGCTCAGAGCCTGGTGCCTGCTTCAGATTCTGTGTCTCCCTAGCTCTCTGCCCCTCCCCTGCTCAAGCTCTGGTGGCTCCCTCTCTCTCTCAAAAACAAACATTAAAAAAAATTTTTTTTAATTAAAAGTAGAATGATCCACTATGGATCCACTAATTGCACTACTGGGTATTTACCCAAAGAATACAAAAACACCAAGTTGAAGGGATACATACACCCCGATGTTTATTGCAGCATTATTTACAATAGCCAAACTATGGGAAGCAGTCCAAAGGTCCATCATTTGATGAATGAATAATGATGCAGTATATGTATGTGTACACACACACACACACACACACACACACACACACACACAGTGGAGTATTATTCAGCCATAAAAAAGAATATAATTTTGCCATTTGCAACAACATGGATGGATCTAGAGAGTAAACGCTATGTGAAACAAGCCAGTCAAAGAAAGACAAATAATAAATGATTTCACTCATATATAAAATTTAAGAAACAAAACAAATGAACAAAGGAAGAAAAAAAAGGGGAAGAGATGCAAACCAAAAATCGACTCTCAACTGTAGAGAACCAACAGACAATTACTGGAGGGGATGTGTGGAGATGGGTGAAATAAGTGAAAAGGATTAAGAGTACACTTACCTTGATGAGCAGTGAGTAATGTATGGAATTGCTAAATCATTATATTGTACACCTGATACTAATATAACAGTATGTTAACCATACTGAATTAAAAATTTTTCAATAAATTTTTAAAAAGAAACTATGAATATAATTTTAATATAAAAATCTGCGGGCAAAAAAATTAAAAATAAAAAAACAGATAATTTCAACTTATAACTAGAAATGCAAAAATACTAAATAAAATCCTAGCAAACTGATGTAAAGTATTTGCTTAAAGAATAGCACAGTATATTTAAGTTTATCACAGAAATACAACATGGTTTAATATTTTAAAATGTAGGGGTGCCTAGGTGGCTCAGTCAGTTAAGAATCTGACTTCGGCTCAGGTCATGATCTCATGGTTCCTGAGTTCAAGCCCCGCATCAGGCTCTGCGCTGACAGTGAGGAGCCCGGTTGGGATTCTCTCTCCTCTCTCTGCATCTCCCCAACTCATGCTGGCATTCTCCCTCTCTCTCTCATTTGAAATAAAATAAAACTTAAAAAGATATTTTAAAATGTATTAATGATACCAACAGGCAAAAGGTCTAAGATCACCTCATTATAAGCTAAAAATCATTTAATAAGGTATAGTCTTCTTAAAAAATAGCAAAATAAATAGAAGATCTTTATTTTTTAATATTGATTTTAATACTGACTGTAAACCTAGAGTCAGTATTTTTGAAAAATGAGAATAAAACAAGTATGCCAACTATCACCATTATTTTATAATATTGTTCCAGAAACACTGGCAAATGCAATAAGAAGTTAGAATTGATAAATGATAATCAGATCCTTAGAATTAGGTGTTGGCTAGATATAAGAGAAATGTACTAAAATCAACAGCTTCCCTATACATCAGGAATGACAAGTTGTATTTATTAACAGAACATCCAGTTAACCAGAGCAACAAAAGAATCAAATGCCTAGAAAAATCTAATAGTTAAGTGCATGCATAAATGCAGATACATATAAAATAGATGAAAAACTTTACTAAGATGTGTAACAGAAGGCTCAAATACATGGAAAAGCATACTGTTTCTCAATGAAAAATCAAATTCCACTATAATCCACACCCTTACCCAATTTTAATCACAACCCTAGTAAGATATTTCTTTTTTTTTTTTTTTAATTTTTTTAACGTTTATTTATTTTTGAGACAGAGAGAGACAGAGCATGAACGGGGGGAGGGGCAGAGAGAGAGGGAGACACAGAATCGGAAACAGGCTCCAGGCTCTGAGCCATCAGCCCAGAGCCTGACGCGGGGCTCGAACTCACAGACCGCGAGATCGTGACCTGGCTGAAGTCGGACGCTTAACCGACTGCGCCACCCAGGCGCCCCATGAAATATTTCTTAACTTATCAGACTTCACGTGAAGGAAGAAGCTGATGAAAAGAGTGAATTCTCTCCCTCCCGCCTCCCCCACCCCCAACACTGCTCACTGTCACTACCTCAGCTCAGACTCACCTCTCCAGGTTATTGGACACACCTCTTCACTGAGGTCCTGGCCCATGTGCAGGAAGAACTTTCCAATGTAACATTTGAACTCTGTGGCACACTATGCCTCTGTCTGCCTCTGCCACCTTCTCCAGCCTCTTATCATTGTCCCTTTAATACCAGTCTTACCGTCACTAATCGAAGCTCCTAGAACTGAATAGACAAGCAGTCTTGGCCGTACCACCCACCATCTCTTTCTGAAAAGCCCATCCCCCTATTCTTCAAAATTCAGTAGAAGTGCTCCTTCCCCTAAAAAGTCTTTCATGACTTCCTCTAGTCTCACTTACAGTCCCTACTCTAGATTTTCACACAATCTTGTGCACTGGCCTATGAAGGTATGTGTCACATGGCTCTGTAATCAGTTTACTCCACTAGAACAGAAGGAGCAGATAACCAACTAGGGGATGAGGAAGTAAAGGAGCAGGGCAAGAGTAGGAGCAAACCTAACAGGATGTCACTGAAGAACCAGGAAATGAAGGCATCTAAGTAAAACAGACTACTTGAACCTTGAGGGAATGAAGAAGACTGCCAAAATGTTACGGAGATGAAGACTGCCATTTAGAAACACAGATGAAGCAGAAAGACCCTACCCACCTACAACTTCGAGCAAAGTACTAAGCCATAAAAAGCAAAGGACAAACAACAGCCTTTGCCCTTTCCAGTTCCAAACCTTCTTCCTAGTCCTGGTTATTGAGAGAAAAGTTCCATTCCGTGTAAAAGAGATACAAGCAAACTGATGGTTGGGGAGTGGGACACACAGGCTGCCAGTTATGGAACGAGTAAGTCACGGGAACATGGGAAACAGCACAGGGAATACAGTCAGTGGCACTGCAGTAGCACTATATGGTGACAGATGGCAGCTAGACTTGTGGCGAGCGTAGTGTAATATGCAAACTAGTTGAATCCGTATGTTGTACACCCGAAACTAAAGTAACGTGGTATGTCAACTATTCCTCAAAAAAAAAAAAAAAAAGAGTAAAAGAGATATAATAAGCAGAGAAAATAAAAGTAATATACTTGTGAGTGATGAATCACTGAATTGCACTCCTGAAACCAATATTGCACAGTATGTTAATTAACTAAAATTTAAATTAAAAAAAACAACAGAAAGTATTATGCTTGCCAACTCAGATTCCGGAGTCTGAGATATTAATGGCTTATAAGGTGGCATTAAGGAGCCATCTTACCAGACAAGAGCTTCAGGAGAAAGGGGGAAAAAAAAAAAAAGAGTACTAAGAAGCCCATACAGTTCTCATGCCCCTCCCCATGCTCCTCTTAAATGGAGGAAGTCAAGGAATGAATTTCATCTATAGTCACTTGTCAGTACTTAATTCAAAAAGACAATATATAGAACTCTGGCAGAAAAACAGATCTTAAAAACACCAAGGCTATAGGAATTACTTTGGAAAGCCATGAACCCACAAAAGGTAACATGCTATGGATTATGGATGCCCAGTGGACAAGAGACTAACAATTCTGCCCGGGGAGCACGTAGGAAACCAGTTCTACCACCCTAGCGAAGGTGCAGCTTATGGAAACATGGCTTTAGACTTTCACTCCACACTTATAGTGAATTAGGGAGCAGAGGGAAGCAATTCCTGTTGTCATCTCATAGGACCCTTTTTCAAAAGAGAGGAAAAAATATACCATCTTTTCATGCATTCAAATACTTACTAACTTGCACCACAAATGAATGTCTGAAAGTTTTGAAAAACATTAAGAGGTGCCAATGAAGGGTTTTAAGCTAGTAAATGATTTGGCCAGACTTGTGTTATTTATTTATTTATTTATTTTTTGAAGTTCTTGGGTTGCAGTAATGGGGAATGAACAAAAGAAAAGCCATCTGAAAAGAAGGAGACCAGTTAGGAAATGGGTGAAGTCAATTAGGTGAACAACCACTACTAGGAAATAAAACAGCGAAAAACACAGCAAATACTTAAGGATGATGACCACCAACCAGTCTGGAAAAAAAGGAATAACAATATTTAGAAACAGCTATCACACTCTTAAACCCTAGATTCAATCTACTGCTGCATTCTCTCCATGGTTCCCTAACCGTCCTCTACCTAATGTTATTCCCAGCCTTTCCCCAAATAAATCCTTCTTCCCCACTATCCTAACTATATCAACCAGCTGTCCAATTCAGTGGCCACTTGGCACATGTGGCTATTCAATTAAAATACATTTCCAAATTTAGTTCCTCAGTAGCAACAGCCACATTTTAAGTCTTCAACAGCAGCAGATGGCTAGTGGCTACTGAGTGCTCAGCACAGATATACAGCATTTCCATCAATACAGAAAGATCTACTGGATGGTGCTGGGCTACAGATATACCTAAATCTGCCACTTCGCTAGGTAAGCCTATTTAAAAACAACATATTTATCTGAAGGGCACCTGTGAAGGCAGACTAGGCTCACTGTCTCATGCCCACACCTTGTATATTAATAAGCGTCACAGTATAGTGAAGAATCATGGTGTACAAACCACAAGACAGGCCCTGTGTTTTGGCTCATTAATCCTCACTATACTCTGAAAAAAACAGAAAAGCAGCAGGCATCACCCTTGTTTTATAGGTGAGGACACCAAGGCACAGAAATTAACCTGCCTGAGGCTATAAAGTCAATAATGGAGTCACAAATAAAAGCTGAATTCCCTAACGCCCTGACCAGTGCTCCATTCATTAAAGTAGTCATGGCTGATTTAAGAACCCACGGATGGAAACTATTCAGTTTCACCTGACCCAAGTAACCATTTGCTTTATCAAATGGCTGGCTATCCCCCCAGGAGGGTCATATCTGTTAGGTCCATGTGTATATATATATAATGTGTGTGTGTGTGTGTGTGTGTGTGTACGCACGCGCATAAGCACACACACTCACAAACCGGAAAAATAAAAATACATAAAAATATGTATCCCTTGAGTTTGCCCCAACTATCTCATCACATGTGATAGACACAAAGGATATTAGACACACTTACCAAAACTAACAGCACCAAGATATGGTACATTCCTGCATTATTTATTAATTTGTTTTTCAATTATGCTATAAAAAAATTACAACCTAGAAGTTCTGCATTTTGTAATTCTTATTTGCCTCTGTAACCACAGTAAGCCTGATTTTCAGGTGCTCTTTCTAAACCTATTGAAGCAACGGGGACATGAAGAGGCAATTCTTCTATTTCCATTTCAACTACCTCATTAACTGAAAAGAATAAAATAATATATAGGGAGACATGAACCAAGTTATAGATTAAAGATATAAAATCTACATATGGCAATTGCTTGTGACACTGTTGACAATAGCGATTTTAAAATGCAGCCGCCAGCATTCACTAATGCATCTCTGTGCCCTGACATTGCAAAACAATTTACCCACAGCTTCCTTTGAATGATGTGAAAAATCTAAGAAATAACTCAATAGCACTTGCCCAACATCAAAATTCTTACATATTTTAACTAAATATGCAGGAAAATCATAAAAAAATAGAATATTTAAAACAAATTATGAAATACTGGGAAGCATACAAAACAGTTATTTCTGTGCTTCTAATTCTTTTCTTATTAATAAGTATGACTCAATCTACAGACTCTAAGTAAGTGAATTTGTCCAAAATTAACTTGGCAATTGTTTCTGAATTAAAGGAGCAAATCTCCCTCAAATAGGTAAGTATCACAAAGGAAAAGAGCATGAGTGCTGATTTTAAATACAGAATATAATGGTCATGTCTAACCTCAGTTGTGAAAGACAAGAAAGACAGCCACCAACTTCGGTATTCAAGTCCTTGCTTCCTCACAGCCTTCACTCAAGAACACAAGTCAACTAAAAACCAGGTTTTAAGATGAACAACTTACACGGCGTTCCTGGAGGCTCCATAAGAAAGTAAGAGCTTGACTATATCCATGTGCCCATTCTTGGCAGCGTCATGAAGTGGTGAATCATTCTGATACCCAGTGGAGTTCACCAACGCCTTGTGCTGTAGCAACAATTCCACCACCTTCAGGTGCCCATGGTTGCAGGCTTCGTGCTGATTAAATAAGAAGTAAAAAAAGTGATGAGGAAGAATAATGCATCATATCATAATAAAATTGCACTTTAGAAAAATAAATGTGAACTTCAGTCAGTAAATTGGTCTAACCTAAATATTCATACAGACCATAAGTGTCAGCCCGGAGTAAAAGCCCTATTACCAATCTTAGTGATGACATACATGATGATCAAGATGTATGCAATTCATGGAAAAAGATGGTATTTATTTGAGGCTTCAGTCAACTGCTCATTTTTTAAGAAGAAAATGTAGCTATAAACCAACTCTAGCTCCTCAACTGTTCCACAGTAAAAAATTAAAAACAAGAAACTTAGAAAGTATTTAACAACTAGATCATGCATAAAAGGTGAAATTCTCCAAGGCTGATAGAATCTACTAAATCAGGTACCTAGCCATACCCTAAGTGGTGCACCCGCATGTATACATAACCACCCCACAAAGTGAGTATCCTGGAGAGAGTATTTACAAGGCAAGACTATTTGCTGAAGCTACAGATTACTGTATGGCTGGTGTCGACGATAACACAAATAACATAGAGTAAAAAGAGCTTACTGACGTTAACAGGGCATTCATTCAAGGCATTCAAAGATGCCTCGTGTGCAAATCTTTCCTTATGTCTAATGAACTGTTAAAAATGCCACTATACTATATTCTAATAAACCACTGACATACTGTGCTTTTTAAGAACATCTATTCAATTCATAATGGGCAATACCCCACCAAATATCTGTAGGTCTATTTCCAGGAGAAAATAACAGAAATTAGACATCAGGTGCTCGAATAAATCACTCACCAATCTTTTTTACAACTTGCCTTACTGGCTTTAAAAAAAAAAAAAAAAAAAAAAAAAAAAATTGACCTTTCTTTGAAAAGGTTAACTAGCCTGCAGAGTCAAAAACAACAAAGTGACTCTGATCCAGACTAAACCCTCCCAGCTTAAAAATTTGGCAAGGAGAAGTCATTCTCTACAACTTTAAACCTTTTTTACACCTGGCTTAATAAGACTCTCTCAATTTTATGATAAATTTCCAGCTTACAGGGTAAGGGCTTCTACCTCCTCTGTTGACACTTCTATAGCTGTCTTCAAATTGCATGCAATTAGCTCACACAGCACTTGTTCCCATGTATTTGTGCTATTCGTTTCCCAGACTATACTCCACATTGCAGTTTTAGTAATAATAAGCAGATTTTTAAAAATGTTCACTGTAAGCAAAGATTTCTACTGCCTCTATATATTTGCGATTGGGTAGGGTATAAATGAAGCTACAATAGATCTTCAGTAGAATCACTGCCTTATGATATAATCCTATACCCAGTCCCTCTGACCTCTCTTTGTTCCAAGAAATCTGGTTCCAATAATTTGGAATGTGGCAAAATGAGGCCTGATGTCGGCTCCAATAGTTACCTCCATGTTATTAGCTATATTCAGCAATGTGGTGTAACTGGATTCCTAAATCTAAAGGTAGTCAGTGAAAAGGCAGCCAATTTCTTCCCTGTCACAATTGAAAAGCTAGATGAAAAGTAATCATTTTCTCTTGCTTAGTGAAATGTATGTTCTTCAGATTAAAAAAAGAGTGTATAGACAACTGCATACAGTATAATAACTATAAGACATAAAACGAGAATGAAAAAACAAACAGAAAACTACCAATGGTGTCCATCCAGCATGGTCTTTAACATTTGGGTCACTTCCATTTTGTAAGAGGTATTCCACAGAAGGTAGGTCGCCCTAATAGAATGAAAAAATAAAAAGAAATTAAAAATCATCAATAAAAAAAGAAGATATTGAGATTTGAGTTCTGTTTTATTTTTAAAATTTTGTCTTCTTAAAGATAGAATCAAATTTAAATCTCTTCCCTAATGCCTACTGCTCATGAGTAATAAATAAGTCATGTATAGATGAACTGTTCTAAGGTACCAAGAAGTCATGAAGTCATATGGTCCATCCTTGAATATCAAGTTCAAAATCTCTAAGATTAGCAACCCTTATCAAAAGTCATTTCAAAATACCAAATAAAGGGCACTAACCAAAAATCAACGGATGATAATGAAGTATTTAAACTCATCACTTCATTTGTGAAAAACATCCTTTTTGAGCATGCATTAAAATTATTTCCAAGTACTGTTTAAAACAAAATCAAGGTCAAGAAGGCCACTCAGTTGAAACTTCCAAATTGTTTTTTTATCGACAGTTACTCCATTTATCCTTAATACATTAATTTAGTCTATATTCACCTTATTTGCTATAAGATATTTTTCTAGGTAAAAGCAAGGCTATTTTTTCCAAATACTACTGACAGAGTTTACTCTGAAAAAGGCTGAGTAAATAAATTACATATGGCAAATGGGGCACCTGGGTGGCTCAGTTGGTTAAGTGTCCAAGTCTTGGTTTCCGCTCAGGTCATGATCTCACAAGCCCCGCATCAGGCTCTGTGCTGACAGGGAGGAGCCTGCTCAGGATTCTCTCTCTCCGCCCCTCTCTCTGCCCCTCTCCTTTTTGTGCTCTCTCTCGAATTAAACTTTAAAAAAATTTTTTTTTTAAATTTTTTTTTTTTCAAAGTTTATTTTTTTGGGGGGACAGAGAGAGACAGAGCATGAACGGGGGAGGGGCAGAGAGAGAGGGAGACACAGAATCGGAAACAGGCTCCAGGCTCCGAGCCGTCAGCCCAGAGCCTGACGCGGGGCTCGAACTCACGGACCGCGAGATCGTGACCTGGCTGAAGTCGGACGCCTAACCGACTGCGCCACCCAGGCGCCCCCAAAAAAAAAATTTTTTTTTTAATTACATATAGCAAAAGTTACCTATGACACATAGGTGTTCAACTGGTTTTGTGAAGAGCTTCTTTAGGGAGAAGGAAATCTCTCCTCTCTCACCCCCATCCTCAATATTCTAAAATGAGTTTTTCCCCTATTGGTTTGATTATATGTAGAAGTCACTAAGTCTCCTAAAAACAGTAACATTTGCTTTTATTTGATTGTTTTGGGCTGCTGCCTCTCAAGCACAACGAATCATAAGATGGTAGCTTACTTAGTTTTCTAAAAAATAAAAATAAAAATAAATAATCCATTTGCTTGGGCACCTTGGTGGCTCAGTTAAGCATTATGACTTGATCCAGCCAAGCTCAGGTCATGATCCCAGGGTTGTGGGATAGAGTCCCATGTTGAGTTCTGCACCGACAGCACAGAGCCTGCCTGGGATTTTTTTCTCACCTTCTCTCTCTCTGCTCCTCCCACCACACATTCTCTCTCTCTCTCTCTCCCTCTCTCTCTCTCTCTCAAAATAAACTAAGAAAAAATCCATTTGCAACATACTTTTTTAAGTTCCTAAATTACCAAAATGACCCTAAATATTTAATGGATCTAAAAAATAAACATTATATATGTTTCAAATCAATTGTCCCAGTTCCAATAAAAACATATTTTCCCACAGTTTCTTAGGGGTGCAAATTCTATATTAGTAGTACAAATTACCATTTATTTAGCAACCTTTGCTCTATATTTAAGTCCATTCCCAATGAAACTAGGAATGTCTGTCAAGATACTTGAATTTTTTTAAACAATCCCATGATTATTGGGGCAGATGAACTGCCAGAACCACACACACTTCCAACCTTCAACATGAAAGTATCCACACACAAAACTACACAAAAAGCCTTCTGAAAGATTTCCCCATTCTAATTCTACATAGTAATCACAAAAACATATTAACCTAACAAAGCCCATAAATATAAATACAACTGTGGAATGAAAAGTCACATGAGAACACTCACATAGAAACAGAGACATTTAGAAACTAAAAGCAGATTCTCTTGGAAAGATGCTACACAGTGGTATTTTTCTTTCTTGTAACCTCGTCAAACTATCAAAGGGTCTTCTATTACAAAGCACCCCTAGACTTCCCCGGAACATATAGCCCATTTGCAAACTGCTTGTTTTTCATACCCAATATGCTTTCTCTTCCCTAGTACTTAAAAGTTTGTCACATTTTCATTGTTCTACTTTATGTAAATTTAATGTCATGCACATAAATAAAATTATGAAAATTAGACAGAGTTCACAGTAACGGAGTAAGCTTGAACCAATATGGAGTTTCTGGGAAATAAATGAACTTTTGCTTCTAATTTCTTTAAATTACTTTCTTCACTAAAAAATATTCTCTGAGTAATAAGCACTCACTTTCAGACTCTCCACAACTTAAAAGAGTAACTGAGAGTTTCTTAAACCACAGCAAGAAAAAAAAAAAATCATCCAAGGAAAGTATTTACCAAGGCTTACAAGAAATTTTAAATGGATTTGGTATTTTCAAGTAATACCTTAAAGGCTGAAAACAAACGGAACGTGTGTGCCACAATGAATTTTCTAATTGCTAACCTTTCATTCAAAAACAGATTCTTCATACATCCGTTCATATTACAGCAATATAAATTAACTTTCCAACACACACACATTTTTTTTCCTTATTATAAAGGTTAGCTCTTCTAAAATACAATTAAGAATAAATATCTTGATAAAAAAGGTACAGGGCATTACAATGACGATGACTTATCCCAAATGGTTAAGCTTTTCCACATATATGAACTAATCAGTTACCTAGAACTTTTCCTTTGGCAAGTAGATATTGTTTAAATTTTTTTTTTGTCATCCAGAATGAAGCTCTAAAATATATTAAACATTTCCCTAGCTTTTCAAGAGTTTACTGAATAAAATAACTTCACAGAAGCTTCTGACAACCTAGTCTGTGTAATGTTAAGCTACTGGTATTAAGAAGGTTCAGTATTATAAAGGTGGTGGTTGACAGAGGGAAAAATGGATACTGCCTCCAAGAGATGTTCTAGAAATTACAATCTTGAAAATATCATAGATGCCAGTTTGCTCAGGAGTCCTCTGCAACTTTCTCAGGAAGCTGGTATGAAGGACGAGCAGTAAACGGGGTTCACACAATGTGACTGCCTTAAAATACGATGAATGACAAAGTCAGACCCTGAAGGAGACTCTTCACAAGGGATGTTCTTTCCACCCAGGAGATCCTCATCACCTTTGCTATGTTAAGTGTATCATGCCTTATAAGTTGCCTGAAAAATATGATTCGTTCTGTCTGCATCAAAAAATATCATGACATGCCAACGTCAAGCCTTCTATATCATGATACATTCAATGCTGTGGCATGAATTATGAGCAATCATTACCATTTGAAGAATCTGTGCTAGAAATCTGAGGCTAATTCCAGCAACCACAAATCCTACATGATAAAATAACAAAATCAAAATTTTCTTTATGTCTAGAGAAATATCAAATACTAAGTTTTCAAAAATTAAATCAGAAGAATAAATGAGTGTTTATCTTAGTTTCTACCTAGGCACAGTAACACTTTCTCATAAAATCTCTCATTTATAACAAACTGTTCTCAGTAGCATTTTAACCATAGGTGACATCCACATTCAAATAGAAACACGGGCAATAAAAAGAGCCAACTGAATCTCAAATTTGTTCTGGTTTCATGAGAATACGCACAATATCCCACACATCATATTAATGAATATTCTGCTTGAAATTCTGCAGTATAATAAAATGAAAGTATAAATAAGGAATTCAAAAAGAATCCTGTAGGGTCTGTAGGGTTTGTATTCATACAGGGCTGAATGTCCAAAAAGTAGAATGGCTCACCTGTAAATCCAGGATCCTGAAGGAAAAAAGGATTTGAGAACTGACAGTACAAACAGTATCTGCCGGTGACATAGTAGTGGTCTAACATCCAGCAGCCTGAATTTAGGCAGTCTGGATATTTACCAAGACCCTTCTATTGCCAGGTATGGAGGTTATCAGGGTAAATAAGGTAAGGGATGCTCTACATTAACCCAGAAGTCGACTTCTAGGAATTTATCCTAAAAATACACCTGGTCACATATGAAACAAAGATTCCTTGCCACAGCACTGTTTATAAAAGCAAAAGAATGGAAACAAACAGACATCCATTAGTAAGGACTAGTCAAATAATAAAAATGTACAGAAGGCAATGCTACTATAAAAACATACAGAAAGCTGTGTACCAATATGGAATAGACTTGCTTATATTTACATAAAGAAATTCACAAAGGACACACTAGTAAGGTGGTTAAGCAAAAAGGGCTTGTCAGTAATAGTGCAGCTAGGGGCAGAAACAGGAGTGAGGTTTTCTACTATAAATACTTTTATTCATATTTTTGAAACCTGCAGTTATTACTCATTTTGAAATTAAATTTTAAATGAAGAATATATTCTGGATAACCACAGAAAGCTAAATGAATATAAATGCAAACAAAATAATGTCACCATAGAGGAGAAACTAACTCTAGGAATCCTGAGAAAGACTTATTAAGAAGGTAGGATGTAAGCTGGATTTTTAAGGTTACATACAAAGAGCCAGGAAGGAAAAGGGAAGCATGTAGAGGAAAGAATATAAATCAGAAAAAAGAACACGTGCAAAGTATTGGTAGCATTAATGAACATACTGAATAGTTCATAAGGCTAAATAAAGTTCAGTGTGACAGGAGAATGGGGTTCAGATCATGACTGAGTGGAAAATTTGCTCATTTATTCATCAAATTCATCTGCTATGTTCTAGGCAATGTTCTAGATCCTGGAGATCTAACAGTGAAGAAACAGAATTCTTGCTCTCATTCTAAAGAGAGAAGCAAGAAACTAAGAGATCTATAATAATAATGTCAGGAAATAGAGGGACCCAGGTGGTTCAGTCAGTTAAGTGTCCAATTCTTGATTTTGGCTCAAGTCATGATCCCAGGTCAAGGGACTTAGCCCCACACAGAGTGGAGCCTATCTGGGATTCTGTCTCTCTCCCCCCGCCCCTCTCCCTTACTTGCACTCAAAAAATAAAATAAATCTTAAAAAAATAAAACATGTCAGGAAATAACTGAAAGAAAACAAAACAAGCAGGACTGCTTGGTTAGGTAAGCGAGAAAGTCTCTCTGAAGACGTGGCATTATGGGGCGCCTGGGTGGCGCAGTCGGTTAAGCGTCCGACTTCAGCCAGGTCACGATCTCGCGGTCCGGGAGTTCGAGCCCCGCGTCAGGCTCTGGGTTGATGGCTCGGAGCCTGGAGCCAGTTTCCGATTCTGTGTCTCCCTCTCTCTCTGCCCCTCCCCCGTTCATGCTCTGTCTCTCTCTGTCCCAAAAATAAATAAACGTTGAAAAAAAAAATTAAAAAAATAAAATAAAATAAAATAAAAAAAAAAAAAAAAAAAAAAAAAAAAAAGACGTGGCATTTGAGCAGAAGCCTGAAGGAGGAGGATCATACAGGGCTGTGTAGACCATAGGAAGGACTGCGGATTTTATTTTCAGTGGGCTAGGCTTGGCTGCCTGAAAGGTCATCAAATCTACATTCTGTTCAGCAGCAGTAACTTTTATTTCCCTGTTTCTTGTTCCATTTTTAGTATTTTAACTTCAGAGCCACCTCAAATCTTTTTCTAAAGTAGGTGGACACAAAAAATAAAATAGCAGAATCACAATATTTGGTTTTCTAGTATACATTTGCAGCCGCAAATGAGAAAATTAGAGCAGAAAATGAAATGAATACTACTTATAAAAAGACAAATATACTGACAAATCAACTGTTTTTTCGCACGTATTTGTTCTACGAAAATCAACCTGGGTGGGGGTTTACATTCAACTCATAACATATTTTTAAAAGAGAGCACTCTTATTAAACAGTGATTTAAAAAAAAAAAAACAATAGAAATCAATTACCTTGTCTTAAATGTACTGTATCAGAATCTGCCAACTAATGACAATAACAGTATTTGATAAGTGCAAAAGAATCAAATGGGTAACTTTAATGCTGGCAAGAAGACTCTTTCTAGGTAAACTAGTTATACGACAAAACTTGTATGAAGCAATCTTCACTGGAGAAAATTCACAAGACGCATCTTATTTTTCCTGTCTTAAGATTCTTTGTCTTTTTTCCACTGCTGAGGCCAAGGGTAGGCAAACTATGGCCTGTAGACAAGATGCATGATTTTGTATGTCAACTTTTATTGGTTTATATATTGTCTATGGCTGCTTTTGAACTATGGGCAGACATGAATAGTTGTAGAGACTACATGGCCTGGGAAGCTAAAAATATTTGCCCCTTTAAGAAACAGTTTGTCAAACCATGGCCTAGGTCTTAGAGATCTTCATTAGTAAAGATATGGTTAAAAGAAAAATTCTCTACCCATGTAAATGGAATCCTGCCTGGTAGTCTGAAAATAATTCCCAGAAAGGAAAATGTAGAAACTAAAGCAGTCTACATTCTTATATATTAGTCAGAAATGAAAACATCATTATTATGCTAGCTACTTGTGTTATGAAGCATTTATAGCAATATAAAGTTAAGATTATAATAGCTTATTCGCACATCTATTATTTACATAACAAATAGGACAAAAATATAGTCTGGTTTTTTAAATCAATGCTTTGCAAAAAATAAATAAATAAATATAACAGGGACCAACTGAAAATTCAAGTTGTTCAAAGGATATGTGTGCAAAAACCGGCATGTAGTCATGTTGCAGTTTCCCTCCTCACTGGTATCAGATATAGAGTACTCTATAGTCATCATTTATTGGAAGATAAAGCAAGGAAAAAAATAAAATTAAAGCCCTAACAGTTGGGGAAGCTCGTTTTTGTGCTTTTCCCTTTCTCCATACAAAAATACAGGAATGTCTGGACTCAATGTCTATTCCATATTCTTCCCAGATGTTGCCTGATGCTCATCAGCCTTATATGCGGGGGCCTCCAATGGGTTCCTTCCAGATCTTCCAAAGATCTCTATCTGTGCAAAACACCCAAGGATCTCCTGGTGAACTTATTAAAAGATCATAAAAGCTATCCTAATTTAGTACTAAGCTCACCTGTATTTGATTCGTATAACACTTGCATGAAATCACAAAGTCTGTAAAGCTGTGGTGCTAACTGCTCCCCTCTATGTGCAGTTCTTGAGTCAGTTCCAAAGGTTAACCCTTGCACGTATACCTCATGCTTGACAAATGGGCTAGTTTCCAAAAAAACTAACACTGCCATAGCCCTAGGGTTGAGGCAGTAAATAAAGAGAGGTAACTTTAATGAACACACTATTAAAAGAAATGTCTGGCTGTGGGATACAGACACGTTCCTTCAGGGTCAACCACAGGAGCCATTTTTGATAATCAAATTTCCAGGTCATTGGAAAAATATACAGACCACATCTTTCAACCTTGCAAATTCTGGCAGTGCCCACTACAAGTGCCAAACATACAGAAGTCTGTCATCTCCCACACTGTCCCTAGCTCTTTGGCTGGGTAACAATGTATTGCCAGCAGTAATTTGGCCCCTGTCTATATTCCTAAAGCATGACAAACTGGTGAAAACTGAACAAAATCATTATGGAATAGAGAAATGAAAGCCCTTGGCAAAGGAGAAGCTGAAATACTGAAATACTGGTTTTCTCTTATAAGATTATGTTCCTCAGGCCCAGGGGCCACTGCTCTGAGGTAGGGACACAGTCCCTACGAATTCTGCTTCTCTGGTTCAAAGGAGGTATCACATGAGCAGGTTAATTATCCTAGTAATCTCATGTCACTGTTCACAGGCTCCACAGAAATTGTTTCTTATAGTCGGTCTCATTCTAAAATTGTATTTCACAGCAAGCATCCTACCTTAATTGAAGCAATATGAAGCAAAGTCTCTCCTCTATGATTTCTTTTCACAGCTGTAAGGCTACCGGGAGACAGCTTCATTGCTGAAGGGCTGAACATCATCCGTCTGTAACTTGGACTATTCAGTGTAGAAGGTGGTGTACCTGGTGAAAGGCTCATGGATTCGTCTGATATATTACTGTTTTTCCTCCTTAATGTGTCACCAACTTTACGTTTGCTTGGAGGTGGTGAAGAGCAGCCAGGCAGTGGTTTGTTTTCTGAAAGCAGCATTTGCTGCCCACTCGTGCCAGGAATGCTGCTTCTGCATCTCTTAGAAATGGGACTGGACCGTCTGCTGCGACGTCCAGGTCGCCCATTATGACCTGATGGCAAGGGCTGCTTAGATGTAAGATGATTCACACAAGCATTCTTCTCGGGAGTCGCGTCTTCATTCCTGCTCTCTGTTTCTGGAGACTCTATTTGCTCAGCCAATGGTAAAGAGACTTCAGTTAAGCTTCTAGAACACTCCGATTCGGTTACAGAGTCACTTGCTAGTAAGTCTATGTCACCATTTGTCTGAGGACTAGCGATAACAGATGGCTGGCTACAGAAAGACACCAGCTTTTCCTTAAATTCCTCTTTGGAGTCAGGTTCACCATCTTCTTTTTCTGCCTCGAAATTCCATTCTTGGTTGATTTCAGCTAAAGTTTTCTTTTTCTGTTTTTTTCCGGACCTCGTGGAAGCCTTTTTAGCCCTCTCAGGAACACTTGTTGGAGGACTTGTAGAGACAAATTTGTACACTGAGACCTGCTGAGCATTCCCATCATCTATCACTTGAGGCTGGGTTTGCACTGAAACTTTAGTCACAACATATCTGACCTTCTTACTTCGAGGACTAAACCACATTTTTATTGAATTCTTCTTATTTTCTGCATCATTGAATACATTTTGCCTAGATGTGTCTTCTTTCAAATCTGATAGAAAAAAGGAAAAGAAATCTGTTACACAAACTTAATCTCCCCCATCTTGAGCTCCCAAAGGATTTTGTTCATAGTTCTCCTAAGGTGTATCACACTTCATTTGTGTACCTTTCCCTTGTCCTAGGCTATGAACTCCTTGAGAGGAGATATTCACTCATTCAACAAATATTTACAGAATCCTACTTTAATTCCAGACAACATTCTAGGGACTGGACATACAGCAGAGAACAAAATATGGAACTTCTATTCCACTGAGGATGGGCAGAACATACAAGTAAATTAGTAGAACATACAGCATGCTGGTGACAATAAGAGCCATGGAGAAAAGATATGCCAGATAGATAGATAGACAGGCAGGCAGGCAGATATGGGATTTAATAAGCAGTAGTAAAAAAAAAAATTAACACTTGTTCATTGAGACTTCTGAAAACCAATCAATAACCAACAATTCATTACAACAATAATTCACTACATCAACAAACTAAAGGAAAACCATGTGATTTTGTGAACAGATACAGAAAAAAATGACAAAATCTAACATTCATTTATGACTTTATAAAAAGACCAACTAACAAGGGATAAAAAGGAACTTCTTCAACCTGATGAAGGGCAAAAATACACACAGCTAATATCATGCTAAATGGTAAAATACTGCAACTACCATTTTGTTCCTATTGTCAAGAACAAGGCAAAGATGTCTGTTCTCACCACTCCTAGTCAAATATACTGAAATTCCTAGATAGCACCCCAAGGAACAGATATAAAAGGCACACCAATATAAAACCATCTATTTATAATTAACCTGAATCACTACATAGAATATCTCAAGGAAAAATTTTTTTAAAAAATTAATGAAACTAACAGGTAACTTTAACTTAACAAAGCCTCAGAATACAAGGTCAATATACCAAGTTCAACTTCAACTATGTTTCTATATGATATATAACAAAAAAATGCAGAATAAATTAAAAAACATTAGTACCATTTATAAAAGTACCAAAAAAGTCCATAAAATACTTAACATAAATCTCACAAAATACATACAAGTTCTGAAAATTATAAAATATTTATGAAAGAAATCCATACAAATGGAAAGACATTCCATGCTCATGAATAATAAGACTCAATCTTGAGACATTGATTCCCCCCAATAGAACTACAGACTGTAATATAATCCAATAAAAATCTTAGTTGTTTTTTTTTTTTGTAAAAATAGACAAGCTGATTCTAAAATTTACATAAGAAAGCAAAGGAGCTATAATATGGAAAGACACAAGACCTAGAATAGCTAAATCAATAATGAAGAAAAACAAAATTGGAGGACTCACACAACATGACTTCAACTTATTTCAAACAAAATGAATCTAGGGGATTGAAGATAGTCACAACTCTTTAGGTGTCATCTCATATAATCTCGAGCTATGTAAACAAGAAACTAATGCGAATGAATGAACTTTAACTACATACTGAAATATACGCTTGAGCAAAAGAAGCCAGATACAAAACAATACATAAAACCAGCTGAAACTAATATGATGTGTTAAGTCAAAATACTGACTATCCGATAACTATGGGGAAAGGAGTTAGTGACTAAAAAGGGGCAACAAGAGGCTTCTAGAATAGTGTTTATTCTTCTAGGATACTTGTATTGTTTATTGGGTGAGTTCAGTTTGTGAAAATTCATTAAGCTATACAGTTACAATATATGTACTATAAGAATTTCTTCAACTTTTTATAATAATCAGAAATTAGGGGCATCTGGGTGGCTCAGTCGGTTGACCACCCAAACCCTTTATTTCATCTCAGGTCATGACTTCACGGTAAATGAGTTTGAGCCCTGCAAGCCCTGCTTGGGATTCTCTCTCTCCTCTCTCTGCCCCTCCTCAGCTTGCACTCTCTTTCTCTCTTTCAAAATAAATAAACTTAAAAATAAATAAAAATAATTTTAAAAAGTAAAAATAAATAATCAGAAATTAAAACACAAAGAATCAGTAGACTTTAAAAAAGAAAAGAATCACTGTCCCCAAGTAGATAAGGTGCCACAGTTTGTGGGTGAGTACTCGTACAAACACTTTGCTGCATTAGCTAAGGTCACCAAGGAAGGCCTCTCTGTAAAACTCACTTTTGAGTTGAGACCTCATGACAAATTACAAAAGGGAAGCAGTCACATAAATATCTAGGAAAGTGGTTCCCAAGTAGAAGGTAGAACAAGTGCCAAGGTCTTAAGGTAGAAATGAGTTTAGCATATTCAGTGGATAAAAAGCAACGTGGCTAGAGCTTAGCATATAAAGAGTTCAGTATATAAAGCATATAAAGAGCTCAGCCACAAGTATTACTTCTGGTGTTCCTCATTCCATCAATCTCTGAAGTGGGAGGGCTTGAGACTTCTTCACCTGCAATCACCTGTAATCTTATATATATACATACACACACACACACACACACACACACACACACATATATATATGTGTGTGTGAAAGATATATATATGTGAACAGATATATCTGTTTATATATATATGTATATAAACACATATACATATATATGTTTATATACATATATATATCTGTGAACATATATATATGTCAACATTTTATATATATATATATATATATATATATGCTTATATACAGGGACAACTTCAAATGTGTATGTGCCACCCAGACCTCTCCCCTCAACTTCAGACTAATAGTCAACTGCCTACTCAACAACTCTTAACATGCACGTCTACTCCTAATAAGTATCTCACACAGAACATGACCAAAACTGAGTTCCTGATCCACATCTTCCCAAACCTGCTCCTCTTATAGCTGTCCCCATTTCAGTAAATGGCATATCATCAATCCAGTAGCCTAGGGCAAAAACCTTAGACTCAAACTTGCCTCTCCTATCTCTTTCATGCCTTATATGCAAAATGCAAGTTCTATAGCTCCAACTGCAAAATACATCAAAAATCTGACTACTTCTTACTGCCTCCATTCCTGCCAGCATGGTATAGGACACCATCTATCATCATGCACTAGATTAGTAATAATAACCTCCTAAATCATCTCCCTGATTCTGTACTTGCTTCCTCCCCCATAAGTCTATTCTCAACAGAGCAGTCAGCGATCCCTTTATAACTCGTCAAATTATGTCACTAAAACCCTCCAGACTTCCACTCTGGCTCTGAAAAAAAGCCAAAATCTTAGTAGCCACCTAACAGGCCAGAAACAACCTGATCTTCCACTACCTTCCTGATCTCCTGTTCTCTCCTTGCCATTCCAGCCACTGGACCTCCTCGCTGCTCTTCAAACCAATAAAATGTTTTATGTAAGTCAGATGGCATGAGTGCATCTGTGTTTTACAAAATCAGTCTTGAGTGGAGCGAGAGCAAAGAGATTGGAAGAAGGCAATCGTTAAGAGGCCAGAATAGGAGTGTAAGTAGAAGGTAACAAGACGGGAGAGGTGGTAGGAGGGAAAAAAAAGAAATCTTTGAAAAGTATTTAGGAGATAAAATTTATAAAATTTGGTGATGAAGTGAATACAAGAAGGTGGCGGTGACAAGGATGAGTCACGTGCTTCTGGCTTACACCACTGAAGGCAACTAGAGAAGAAACGCTGATGGGGGGAAGGGGGAACACGAGCTGCCAGGGGTTCTGAGTGTCCTGCATGCGTCTGCAGGGTGTGCCAAGAAGGCAAGGCCCTGGCTGCTCTGTACCCAGACACTTCTCAGGACTGTGTTTGCAGCGCGCATATCTGAGGGACTGGGCAGTGTCTCCCAGCAGGAAAAAAAAAAGCAAGCCCATTTGGGCTCACCACAAAAAGTCAATTCCCTAAGCTTAGAGTTCATGTCCTGTATCGCAACCCACTCTGTATATGCAGGAATCCACGATGGACCTTTTGCCAATTACAATCAAAGTTGCAAAACTGCCAAATAAAACATCAGCAAATCAAATTCAGGAATTTCAAAGGCAATATGGTAAAATACTTGCAAATTTTAAATGTATACACCCTTTCACAAAGCAATTTGGCCTCTAGTCATCTATCTTACCAAATATAGAAAATATCCATGCATGTACCTGCAAACATAAATGTGTAAGAATGTTAACTGCAGCAATATTCCTAATAGCATAAATCAGGGGGGAATCAGTGTTCATCAATCAGCAATGAATTAACTATGGATCATTTACACTACAAGATCTTATGTGGCCACTTCAAGACACTTGTTAAGTGTAGCACAATCTCATTTATGTTCTAAAAATTCTATTGCATTTATGTCCAAATATCTTCATAAATTCGTGGAACTAGAAAACTAAACAATGAAAACAGCACCTCTGTAAAAGAAAGCAATTTCTACTTTTCAGTTGAGGTAAAATGGTGGAGGAGGACTTTCACACTTTACACTTTTATATAGCTTAATCTGTTGTAAAAAGAATGCTCTCTTATATTTCTTATATAAATTGAACAGAAAACAAAACTTGTTTAAGGTCATACACCTAGTTGCTGAAAGGGCTGGCATTTGAACTCATACCTATTTTCACAAAACATTAAAACTTTTCACCAAGTATCACTACATGCAATATTGTAATTTAAAGTAATAAAATATATTAGGTCTTCATCTACAGTTCTTGGTACAAAGGTCCAAAAACCTTTGTAATTTCCCAAGAGAACCTATAGGGGCATCTTTTGTTATAAATATTTAGTTATGTTTCCAGTTTCTAAAATAGTATGAGTGATAAAGAGAAAATGGGTGTCTTTTCTTCGTAACCGCTTCTTTCAACCACACCTAAGCTTACATTAATGAGGTGACTTCTTGGAGTCCCTCTAAGGATAAAGGCTGGTTGCCAGGGGAACCAATCAAGATGAGAAAGTTAAAGCTTTCAGTCCCACCCCCAACCTTCAAGAGGAGAGAGGAGCTGCAAGTTGAACTAATCACTAGAAGCCAATGATTTAATCAATTATGCCCAAAAGGAAGGGTTTAGGAAGCTTCCAAGTTGATGAACATATGGAGGTCTTGGGAGAGCAGCACACCCAGAGAGGGCAATAAAGCTTCACACCCCTTCCCACACTCCTTGCCCTATGAATCTCCTCTATTTGGCTGTTCCTGAGTTACATCCACTTATAGGGAACAGTAATCTAGTTAAGTAAAACATTTTCCTGAGTTCTGTGAGTCACTCTAGCAAATTAATCAAACTCAAGGAGGTCCTGGGAACCTCCAAGATACAGCCAGGTAGCATCTCAAGGGCAGTGGGGGGCAGACTTGTGGGACTGAGCTCTTAACCTGTGTTGGCTCTTAATGCTATCTCCGGACAGGCAGTGTCAGAACAGAGTGAAACTGTAGGACACCCAGCCAGTGTCACAGAACAACTTAATGTATGGAAAACCCACACATCTAGTGAAGTAGAGGAGGCACACAGGAAAAGTGAGCTTTTCTTTCCTCTCTATATATTATCATCTCTATATGTATTGTATTTTTTTAGAACTACCAATCTTGCCCATTAACAGATGAGTAAGAAATAGTCAGTGAATGAGTTGTATAGTGATCTACTTTCGGATCCTGTCAGTGATCCTCCTTCAAGTTGTCTTATTTAGTTTTTGCCTTTCAGCCCATTTGTTTTTCTTTAAAAAAATATTCCCAGGGCACCTGGGTGGCTCAGTTGGTTAAGCCTCCAACTCTTGGTTTCAGCTCAGGTCATGAGCTCACAGGTTTGCAAGATCAAGCCCCACATCGGGCTCTAAGCTGACAGCAAGAAGCCTGCTTGGGATTCTCTCTCCCTCTCTCTCTGCCCCTCCCCAATTTGTGTTCCCCTTTTCTCTCAAAAATAAAAAAATGTTTAAAAAATATATATATTCCCTCAAAATTCTTTCCTCCCACCCCACACAGGGGTGGTAAAACCAACCCAGGTCAGTCCAGCACAGTGGTGAGCACAATCAGTGGTGCTCGAAAAATACTGGTGAATAAATTATTTGATATCTGCTCTTAAATCTTGAGAAGCATTTATATAAGAGAGGTTATGTTTTAAAGGCTAGAAGAAAACTTGAGAGTCACTCAATTCTCTCACTTAAAGAATTAAAGCTAAAAAGAGAGGAGAGGCAGGGAGGTCACCCAATCCAGCATTCCTCTCCACAGGAACTGGATTACCAAGATGCTGTTTCAGGTATAGGAAAGAACCCAGGAAAGGCAGGGAAACTGGAAAAACTACCACCACCACCTGACAAGGTTAACAATGCCTAACAAATAATTTCCTACTGCCTGAACTCATTCTCCAAATTGACAGAATTAGTAATCTCCTTTGACCAACAAAGGTACTTGGAGTATGTTTTATTTGTCCTAAGAAAGAAAGAAAAGAAAGAAAAGCAAGAAAAGAAAGAAAGAGCAAGCTATCATATTAATGTTTTTTTCCTGAGAAGTCACTCCTCATTCAAGATGAAGAGAACTGTTTATTTATAAGATTTTTCTTCCATTACAGACTCTAAAGCAAAATTTTAACAAACTTCGTTCTAACACTATGCTACTTTAAAAAGAAAACCAGTGGTATCTTTTTCCTAAGAACTGGTAACATCTGCTATGTAGGAAATAAATGTGTCTGATGCTACTAAGGTGTTATATAAAATTGCCAAGTGTGCTTATTCCTGAAAAGTTTGAATACTTAAGAGATACAACATAATTTTAGTTTCATTTTTCTTATTTGTTTCTGGGAATAGATTTCTTCTCAACATTCTCATGCCTTAAAATATTAACAAGAGAAAAGGAAATTATGAAAGAAGTTATTTTTAAATTCCTTTTAGGTATTTTTTATTCACACAGAACATTTTTTTATTTTATCATTTAAAATTATTAACACACCAGAGGATGAGTAAACTAAAATCTCCAATCTCTTTAGTTCAAAACTGATTTTTCTATTCCTCTTTCACCTCCTATTTCGTGAGCATAAAGCTCCTATGTTTATAAATAGATCCGTAAAGACAGCACTTTAAACAGGTAAGAAAAATGAAAAATAGATTTTAAAAAACAAATAATTCGTATTTAGCTCTGTAGAAATTTCATAGACATGATCTCTAGCGAAGGAATTCAGTCAAACTCCATTCTATTCCAAAGAAGCCATCCCTTCCTCCTGGTGCAAATGGTAGCATTATACTGGCCAGAGAGTAAGCCAACAAACCCAGCTGAAGCCAGGAGTGTGTAGCTGAGTAACGTCAGACTCTCTGGCATCCTTCTTACATCCTAGCTGAACATCACTTGGTCCACAAAGTGTTATTATAGTAGGATCTTGGAAATAAAAACAATCAAGATGAGGTATCTTGGAAATAAAAACAATCAGAGTGAGGTATCCATTCACACAGAAGACTTAATGTCTAATTTCTAACAAGGTCTTTCCTCTGCAGTGATTGGTAGATTTCAAAAACAAGTCATTTCTGATGTAATTTCACGTCTAGAGGAAAGGTCAACACGAAATGTTACCAGTGTTACTTTTTAAGAATCTAGATTACAAAGACTTAACGGTTAATCCTCTGGTAGTCTGTAAAAACTTGTATTTGATTTTCCAAAATTTCTTTTAAAGATAGATGATGACACTTTCAAATAAAAACAAGTCAAATGCTAGGACCCTCGGGTAGCTCAGTCGGTTAAGTGTCCAACTCTTGGTTTCAGCTCAGGTCATGATCTCAAGGTTCATGAGTTCAAGCCCTGCATGGGCTCTGTGCTGACAGTACGGAGTTTGCTTGGGTTTCTGTCTCCCTCCCTCTCTCTGCCCCTCCCCCACAGGCACACTGTCTCTCTGGGTGTCAAAATACATTAAAATTTTTTTAAAGTCCTTAATGCTTATAAAATTTACAAAATGTAGAATTTCAGGGTGCCTGGTTGGCTTAGTCAGTGGAGTGTGCGACTATTGATCTTGAGATTGTCAGTCAGAGCCCCATGTTGGGTATAGAGATTACTTAAAAATAAAATCTTTACAAAACAAACAAAACACAATTTCATACTCAGGTCTATGTATCCCTTAAATTACAAAGAAGTGAATGAAAAGAGCATATATTCATGTAATTTATACATACACAATAATCTCACTAATCATCCAGTAGTAATAAATACTCTCAGGAAGATTTCATTTTGACCTTTTTTCTAGACTTGCAATTGTATCAGAAATGACTTGTTTTTGAAATTACGCATCTTGTCCTAACTAAGCAAGGACCACAGCAGCAAACATGATTGTAAATTCTGCATTTTACACAGCATTTCTAAGTTTAACCTGTAAAAAGCAAAACCCCCACCTTGCTGGAACATAAATCACAATATTAACAGCTACAACAATTTTTGTGAGTGAATGCTTTTAAGCATTATAAACTGTCATATTCATTTCATGAAGAAAAATATTGGTCCTTCCTCCACATAGTAAATTTCTTAATGATGACATTTTTAAAAATTCTATCCCCGAATATAAATATTTCTGAGGACACCACAAGATATCGAGGAACAGAGATGCACATGTTGCTAAGAAGCAGCTTTGCCAAGTTTTTTCTTAAAATTTAATAATAAACTATAGAAAAAACAGGCAATTAGAAAATGTGATTTAGCTATCATTAATCTACATCAAAGGATTATAATGATGTACATTGTGTGCCTTTCAAATTATTCTCTATTATAGGTTTCACAACAGAAGTTGAGAAATCTCTTTGACAAACTAGTCCCTTATTAAAAATCAAAGGAAAGTACTTTGCTACCATCTGTGCAACATTAACGCCTTCAACCGCAAGAATGATTATTTTGTAAGTTAAGAAGTATTCAGTTCTATTTTAAAAAAACAACAGCAACACAACTATTCAAATGTTCATCTTCATCTATTATAAGAAAGTCATAACATATATGAAATACTATGTAATTCACTATAGAAAGACAAGCATCTCTTTGGAAGCCAGAAAACAGAAAAGGAAATTGTGATCCCATGAAAGCATAATCAAAATGTTTTTTTTTTTTAGACGTCACCACCAATACCAACAAATAAATGCTTCACAGAGCCTGACCAGCACCTGCAAGGTCTGATTTAATATGATGGGAAGCAATATAAAATACAAACTTTTAAATTTAACTCCATTAGTAGAAAACAGATTATGTTATAAAGAATAAGGTAAAATTATCCACAAATGGTTTTCAGAAAAATTTGTGACAATCTTTTCTCTTGAAAATACACTGAACTGAGGAAAACCTGTTCAAGTGCTTAGAAGCTCATTTTTAAAAGCATTACTATAAATCAGGCTTCTTTCTCTAGTATATCATATACCATGTCCATGATTTGACAAGTTCTTCCTAATTACCCACCTTAATTACAGTAATTATATATTTCATAGTAAATGCAACTAACAAGGTTCTTTTGAAAGATAAATTGTGAACTACAGGGCTTAAAAAAATAGAGATGTAGATATCTGACCATCCCACTTAATTCATCATCGTCAACACCCATTTAACAGAACTAGATGATTTTCAAGCTACACCTTGGGATCACTTAATCTAACACCCTTATTTTATGAGATCTGTTTCCAATTTCCTCGTTATAAAGAGGATAAACCAGGATGCCTGGATGGCTCAGTGGGTTAAGCATCCAATTCTTGGTTTTGGCTCGGGTCATGATCTCATGGTTTGGGGCATCAAGCCCTGTGTTCGGCTCTGCACTGACAGCATGGGCCTACTTGGGATTCTCTCTCTCTCCCTCTCTCTCTCTCTCCCTCTCTCTCTCTCTCTCTCTGCCCCTCCCCGCCCCACACACCTGTGTTCTCTCTCCCCAAATAAATAAACATTAAACAAAAAAGAGGATAAAACATAATTTGTCCCCAACTGTTAGTTCCCTCTACCTAGTAACCTAGTACACCTTATACCACTTTAATTTTAGAGGTACCTGCTATATAAACTAACATAAGGTACTACATAAAATATCAAATACACTATAAAGAAACAGAGAAATACCCTCAAAAAAGCTCCAATGCCCTTTGAGGCTAGTTTGTTTTGGCAGAACCTCAGGAGGAAAAGTTAATGCAATGCCACTAATCAGCAGAATAAGCTTGGCACCATGTAAATTATAGCTCTGGACAGAGATTTATATTTCAATATGTTTACACTCTAGATTTACCATCTTCTGTAAAAGGAGAAAAGGAAGATGTTACCATTATAAAATGAATTGTTGAAATCAAAACCTGAGAATTTGTTTTAAAATTGTTTTGGGGATGCCTGGGTGGCTGAGTCAGTTAAGCGTCCAAATTCGGCTCGGGTCATGATCTCATGGTTCATGAGTTCAAGCCCTACACAGGGCTCTCTCCTGTCAGCCCAGAGCCCACATCAGATCCTGTTCTCCTCCCTCTCTTCCCCCCCCCTCTGCCCCTCCCCCGCTCATGTGCACTCATGCACACGCTCTCTCTCTCAAAAATAAATACACATTAAAAAAAGTTTTTTAAATAAAATAGCTTTAATTAAGTTTAGTCTCTGGGGTATGAATTAACCCTTACCACTGCCAATTTGTCTCCAATTCAACAAGTATAATGAACACCTATACACCTAACCAAAGCATTGTGCTAAATGTACAGTGTAAGTAAGTAAACAAACTCACACTGTGACCTTCCTGCATAACCTAAGTCCTCAATTTCCTCACCTACAGAATAAGTGATTTAGGATGACCTTCCTGCTCCTAAAATTTTGATTGTATGTTATCCAAACTGTGAAATTTCAATTCATGCTAAAATAAGTAATGATAAAGCCAGCACTGCTGAAGTCTGGTCAGACAAAAGTAGTTACTACTCACTATAATAAAGAAAATGAACACAAAACGGCTTTCGAAAAATGAATCACCATAATCCTCTCCTCAAACTCCCAATCTATTTTACATGACAAAGACAACATTCTAAAAGGCCTCTGGCCCCATGCAAAAACTTATTCTAAACCTGATAATTTTTATAAGTATCCTTAGTAGTGATTAAATATGGAGACATTTCATACATGGTCCACAAAATATGAAAACCATACTAAAGACTCAACCATCATTAATGACAGTAGAATTTCTGGAGAAGTCCCCTACCTTATTCTTCTTTGCACCCCAAGGCACTATACCCGTACCCCACTATGCTATAATTCACTACCCATCAAGAGTTACTCCGCTCCCTTTTTATTAGCATTAAAAAGGTCACATTACACATTACATTGTTATGGGTTAAACTGTTCCTCATAAAATTCATCTATCCAAGTCCTACTCCCAGTACCTCAGGATGTGACCTCAGGAAACAGGGTCATTACAGATATAATTAGTAAAAACTAGTAGAGTGGGACTCTATAGTGCAAAAAGACTGGTGTCTTTATAAATATGGGGAAATTTAACATAAACACGCATGCAGGGAGAACACCATGTAACACGAAGACTGATATCTACAAACCAAGCAGAGAGGCCCTCCTCTCACAGACCTCCCTCACAGACATCCTTCCCTGACAGACATCCTTCCCTCACAGACTATGACGGCACTAACTATACCAACACCTCAATCTAGAACTCCTAGCCTCCAGAACTGTGAGATCATAAATTTGTATTATTTAAGCCACACAGTTTGTGGTGTTTTGTTACAGCAGCCTGAGCAAGCTAATATATTACTACACAGAAACTGGAGAAGAATCACATCAAACCATCACGACAGACAGAATTCTCAGAATAGCACCTCAGATGTCAATGCATGGCCAATGTTCCTAAGAGACGACACATCTTGGAGATCTGACAAAAGCCACTTTCAGGCAGACATGAACATTTTTCATATTGTACACTTAAATCAAGAGTTTAAGGGCACCTGGAAGACTCAGTCTGTAGAGAATGCAACTCTTGATCTCAGGGTTGTAAGTTTGAGCCCCACAGTGGGTGTAGAGATTACTTAAAAATTAGAAAATCTTAAAAAAAAAAAAAAAAAAAAAGATTTTAATCCTCCCCCTCAACTCCCTCCAAAGATGCATGAACTCTCCTTAATCAATGGTATCTATGGGGGGGGGGGGCATATCATACACTAATCATTTTAATTAGAAAATTAAACACTATCAGCCCTACCTCTGAGTAAGAAGGAAAAAAAATACAGATGATAATAATGAAGTTTCTTCATTATGCTCTTAAAGAGATTTATAATGCAGTATTATTTTTTCAAAAAGGTAAATACTTTTTGAAATGTATATGAGTATATAATTACATCTGAAAACATGTAAAACTTTATCACATAGCATATTATATCCTAAAAGAATAGAGTCTAATACAATGATGAGATGAAGAAAACTTTTCATAGGTAGACTATGATTAAATTCTTCTTAAAAATATGGACCTAGTCAATAAGACAAAGTATTTGCCTTGTTTCTTTAATTTGTCTAATCAACTTCACCTTTAGTAGCTGACAATAACACAGCTTGTCAGAAATCTAAGATCAGAAGATTTAGAAATGGAAATTCAACCATTTTATGTGAGCATTATCAATCATTCACAGCATCCTGCCAATCAAGAAAAGGTTATCCTATAAACATAAGCTAAAATGACATGATCTGATCAATAAAAAGACAATTCCAGTATCTAATTATGAAGATTCAAAACCTTTTACTTTCTTTCCACAGCTAATTAGTTCTCAGCAGAAAGCACAATGGGAAGATATATAGTTAATACACAGAGTCTAAGAACAATTTGAAAAACATTAACCCCCATTTAAATAGAAAAGAAAATGAATATTAGATTTTTGCTCTTTCAAAATGTGCTCATCTAATTAATTCAGTCTAGAAAAGCGATGCACAGAAGGTTGTATTCTATCTTGTAAAAGTGTATTTAAGTGAATTTAAGGACAAAATCACTTTTCCATGTATATTATTCAGAAATTATTATAACTGTAAAAAGCAGGCAATGTAGGTGGTGCAAAGTGTCTGGACTGACAATCAGAAGAAATGGGCTCTATTTCTCATTTCCAGTACTAACTACACATGTGATGTTAGGTGAGATCATTTAACCTCTTTGGACCCTGCTTTCTCTAAGTGATCTCTAAGTTATCTGTCACTTCTCAAAATAATTGCAAACGCTGTCAATCTTCAAATCTGAAATACGCCATCAGAATTCCTGACAGATCTTTACATACTTTCTGCGATCAATATGAATTCATCATCAGATATTTCATGAAGAGAGAGAGTGATCTTTCTCACCTGATAGCTTATTGTCATGCAGCAAATTCCGGAGCTTACTACAAAGCTGGATCATGCTGTCCAACTGTCTATTTATCTTCACATCTTGTATCCAGGCTGGGGTGTAACACACTGGACATCCGGTTCCAATGCAGTCACTTACACAATTACTTTAAAAATGTTAAAATATATATATATATATATACATATCAATGCATTCAGAATTTTAATTCCAAAAGATAAACATAAACAGTTTGAACAGAAGTAAATAAAGGTTGTCTTAACAAGCAATGGGCAATCATATAATATTTGTTACAACGATGTTTTTGAAAGAGTATGATACATACATACAAATCTGTACCTAAAGTCGCTTAGGCCATTTGATATGAAGAGATTTTCCTTAGACATTACTCTGCAAATCTTTTTCATGCAAATAAATCTATAGCTTCTAAGGGGTAAGAGTACAGAAAGGGACATAAAGAAACATATTTAGTACCAAATGCAAAACAGCCATGCATTTCAACCTTTTCTATCCTAAATCTTAACACTATGTTTCATGGAAAATTACTGCAAAGAGACTGGAAAAGGTAATGTTTGTTTTGTGTGCAGACAAGTGTCTAAAGGTTTTAAAGTAGTTTCTGAGAAAAGATACTTGATTCTTTCAGACATTTTTATAACCTGTAGACTCAAATCATCTCAGGTTATCTGTCTAGGAGTTAAAGTCTCACAGTTAGGGGGATTTTCTTAACTTTAGGGGTTACAAACCCTTTGCAAATCTGAAGATATACATAAGCTCTTGTAGAAAAAAAGGGGGGGGGGTCACAATCCCCCTCCAAAGCTTATCTGTGGATTCAGAAATAAGAAACCTAACAATCCACTCTTCCCTTAGTCTCACCAAAGGAGCTCCAACAAGGCTGGGTAACCTAACTGATAAAAACCACATCTCTCCCAAATACCACATTTCTTTTCATGTGACCCACTCATTTGTAGGCACAGAGGATTCTTATGAGATCCTTCCAGAAAAAGCCTGTGGTTAGTTCTATTATTTGTATCTTCGATTCTGGCATGATTTCTGATGCAAAGTAACTCAATAAATGTTATAAAACAAATCTGTAATCCATACCTGGGCTAAGAGAGAGTTTCCAGATGAATGTCAAATTTCTTTAGCAAAGAAAAGGACTTCTTTGAGTTTCTTTGCTTGTACTTAAGTACCCTTAACTTAAAACTCCAACAGAGAAAACAGGGAAACTGATTGTACAGGGGACTGAAATCATCAATTGTTATGTAGTACTTAAGTATTTGAGGAACACGATTGACAAGAGTCGCAATCCACTCATCAGGAAATCATTACCTTATTTTCAGATAAAGAAAATGAGATCCAATTAGGTGAGACACTTACCCAGCACCACAGCAGCACTCAGTCTATTTTACACATTCTATAATGTTCATCTTATAAATGTTCTCAAATTATTTTGTAAACATTAATCTAGAATTCTGGGGAAAGATATTATTTCTCAATAGATCTGTATAACTTAGTAAGCCAGTATTTTCCAAATGACCGACAGATGTGGTCAGGAAATCATGCTGGGTGAAAGATCCATTCACAGCATAGGATAAGTCAATGAAATTTATTGGAACAGAATACAAAAAGTTCACTGGTAGCCTTTTAAAGTCCACACTGTAACAAATCTAAAGAAACTAGCACTTGCTAAGTAATGGTGTCGTATCAAAGAAGAATATCCATAATTATCTAAAAAGTCTATTTAAAAATCCTTCTTTTTTCCAACTATGCATATGTATAATACAAGATGTTCCTCACTCACATACTGCAATCAAAACATTAGATCACAACAGAATGATTACATAAGTAGATACGAGAATCTACAGTCTTCTATTCATCAAAGCAATGAAGAGATTTGCACAAATATAACACAGTGTCACTCTCACTAGTTTTTCTTTGGTTTATAAAATGGTTATTTTTCCTTAAAACAGTGTGACTTATGTTACTACGTAATGTGTTTATTACTGTTATTTTTAAGTGAATGGTATTTTTTAAATGTCTCAGTTTTACATGGTAAATACACACATACAAACAAAACTGCTTTGGGATCCTCAATTTTTAAAGGTGTAAAATGATCCAAAGCCAAAAAGTCTGCATATGTCTGCCATATGTTTTAAATGATTTCTACCTTAGAGAATACATGGACTACTTTTATCAGGGATTGACACGAAAGTACCTTGGAACTACCATGACACTGTCAATGACTTAAAAATCTGTGCCCCTCCAACCAGCACCCCTCCACTTCAATGCTTCAACCAGACTGGTATATATCAAACCATCTTTTAAAACTGCATGGTATTTACGGGGTGCCTGGGTGGCTCAGTCGGTTAAGTGTCTAACTTCGACTCAGGTCACGATCTCACGGTGTGTGAGTTTGAGTCCCATGTTGGGCTCTGTGCTAACATCTCAGAGCCTAGAGCTGCTTCAGATTCTTTGTTTCCCTCTCTCTCTGGTCCTCCCTCCCTCCCTCCGTCTCTCTCTCTCTCTCTCAAAAGTAAATAAACATTAAAAAACTGCATGGTATTTACAACATTGCTTAGCAGTTTTACACAGCTGCAAATCTGCAAAGAATACAGTTACCCAATTCTTGGCATCACATAATCAAAATTTGTCACCGATCTATTACATACAGCGAGTACATCAGCTGAAACAAAATAAATCTGCTTACTACCAAGTAAGGACAGGAAGTGGGCATATTTCATAAGGGCATCATGGGAGGTCTTTTGGAGGTGGTGACATCTGAGTTGAAATGTAACTGATGAAAAGTTAGCCTCACAAAAATTTGGCAGTACATTCTAGAAGGAGGAAATAGCAAGTGCAAAAGTTCTGAGGCGGGAATGACTTTGGTGTGTTTAATGAACTAAAAGGAGAAGGTAGCTAGACAGGGTGAGCTAGAAGGAAGTGTGGCTGGAGAGACAGGCAGGAATTGGGTCCTGTACAGGTCTTCCAGACCTTATAGTGAAGAGTAAGGATTTTATTCTAACTGTAAAAGAAGCCACTAGAGGACTTTAAGGAGGGTAAGGATATGGATGTGATTTACATTTTTAAAAGATCACTATTAAGAATGTAGAAAATGAGGAAGGGGAGCAGTTAAGAACTTATTATACTAGTCTGAGGAGAGATAATACAATGGTGGCTTGGATCAAATAAACAGTAGTAAATACAGAGAAGAGTGGGAAAATTCAAGATTCAAGGCACATTGTGAGGTGGAGGTGACAGAACTTAATGATGTGACAAGGAAGAAAAGAGCAGTTGGGTATTACTTGTGGTTTCTGCCTTGAGCAGCTCTGTAGTCGGCAGTCTGCTTTATTGCCATGAAGATCTCTGACGTGGGCACAGGGGAAAGGAGGATGACTGACTCACGTGCCCTGCCCATGTGAAGTCCTTGTCATCATCCAAACGGAGAGTGGATGGGCAACATGTACTATTCCCTATCCCAGCCTCCAGCTGGATATGCCCCATATATCAAATCCATGTTTCCAGAAGGAAAACTGGGACCCCAAGCATAGTCACTTCCCACACATCAGCCCACAGCAGTCACACAGTAAATTATTTTCTTGTGTGTTTAAACTTCATGCCGAAGTCGTTCATGCCAGATAGTCATGCGTCATTACTAAAGTCATTAAAAAACTGATGCAAAGGAGGCTACATGGACCCTGTCTCAGAGACAATTAAACCAAGACATTCAGTCCTTTAATTGATTTCTCCAGAATAAGAAATAGAATGAGATGAAAATCTAATATTCTAATCTATATGCCAGGGCTTTCATACTATAACATGGACATAATCCCATAGTAACTATTATGGCTTGAACTGTGTTCCCCAAAAAGATGTTGAAGTCCTAACCCCCAGTACCTAATCTTATTTGGAAATAGGGTCTTTCTCGAGATCAAATTAACATGAGATTATCGAGGTGAGCCTTACTCCAGGAGAGCTGCCATTCTTACAAAAAGGGCAGGTTTGGACACAGAGACAAACATGCACACTAAAGAGAAGGCTGTGTGAACATGAAGGTCAAAATCAGTGATAGACCTACAATCCAAGGAAGGACAAAGATTGCCAGAAGACAAAGGTTCTCCACCACCAGAAGGTAGGACAGAATCATGGAACAGGATTTTCCTCACAGCCCTCAGAAACAACCACCCTGCTGACACCTTACTGTTGGACTTGTAGCCTCCACAGCTGTGAGACAATACATTTCTGTCATTCCAAACCACTCAGTCTTTAGTACTTTGTTACAGAAGCCCCAGAAAATTAATCCAGAGCAAGATTTTCACAATCTGGAAGGTCTAGACTCCAAAGTAACCAGAAGGGGGGGAAAAAAAAAAGAGCTGTATTTCAATTACATAACAGATTTTTCTCCCCAAGCTACTTACTAAGCTATGCAACTCTGAACAAGTCACCCCGTTTGAGCTTTGATGCTCTTATTTGTAAAGTAAGACAGTTTTATGCATCAAAATGAGACAATGTACAGTAAGTTATTTGTAGCCTATGAGAGTTACACAAACATAACACACAACATATTACTAATATGGTTACAGGAGGATGACCTAGTAAAAAATATAGTTACACTATGGATCAAGTCATAATTACTTACCTACAGAAGATGTGCTCACATCCCCCTAAACACACAGGCTCCCTCAGAATATTAGTGCTGTTTGAAGAAAGGAAGACAATCAAGACTTAGGTCATTGTGAGATAAACACTTATTACCCAACATTTCATAAATCCAAGGGCCGACACTACTGTATTTCTCTTTCCAAAGCAGAAGATTAGGATATATTTATTTGAAAGGCTGTTACTCCCTGATTAAACATTGTATCATCACACATCTGCTGAATTCAAATAGCTACTAGCAAACTCAGTACAAACTGTAACATTTTTTATAATGCATGTAGTGGGAATTCAGAAAGAAGGAACTTTGTGTAAGTATCCCTATACCTTTATAGAGGATGGCAAAACCGGCCACTGACTGCTTCTTTCAATTACTAAGATACATCTTCACTTAATGATTCAAAGTATAGACCATAAATTTCAAAATAAGGCCTAAAAGGCAGAATGACCATATAACATTGTCCAAATGAGAACATTTCTGGGAGTGACAGGGCATGACAACTAAACAGGACACTGGGATAGCAGGTGTAAACCAGAACTGACCCAGGAAAATCAGAACATCTGACCACCTTGACCATAAGCATTCATGGTTTCCCATAGGAATGCACTGGTTTCTGGCTATTGTTAAGAGGCAATTTATTTTACATAGATGCCTTGTCAAAAATACAGCCATTCTTTCAGTTCACAATTAACTGACTGTTTTGTTCGTTAAGCAACTGCAAACAGGAATCATCAGGTTGACATTCTACGGACTGAATGAGAGTCATGGCATTGGGGAAAGAGAGAGAGAAACACAATTACTGTGCATCAAAATACCTGCTACATTTGATAATCCTCAGAAAGTAACAGTACGTACTTATTAATAAACACATCAAGTCATTGTATTCAGAGAGTGTAATGCAGCAAGAGCAAACAGGAGAAAATAAAGCTTTTGAAGGATGAATATTTCTTGTGCTTGGTTTATTACACTAACCTTAGGGCCTTTAGGTATTTACAGCATTATTATCCAATTACCTCTGTATATGTACCACATATCAATAAAAACAGTTTTCCACATTTCTTGAAAGATCAAAGGTATCAAATAGCACATTTAATAGATGTGAACATTAATGTGAAATTGAGCTTTCAGAAAGAATGCTAAAAACAGAGTACAGACCTATAATGTTATCCTCAAGATACCAAAAATGGTGCTCACTGACATTATAAAACCCATTGCTTTTTAAAAACTCACAATGTCTGAGTTTTTTATCCCACCACACAGATCACAGTGTAAAAATATGACTTGTGAAGTGCCAGGCACTTTTGTGACTCTGGCAATGACGATGATCTCTGCTACAATGCTCACGCTCCTCCTATAATTTCCGCTCACTATTTCACCCACCAAATCTAATCTGATCTCTCCTCATCAAGTGTGTTGAAATCTACTTCATCACAAGTTTGGCTCTAAGATCTCAGAAGTGATGTATCTCACTTCCTCCTATCATTATATATATACTCCCTATATTTTTTTTATTCCACCACTCTGACCAAACCTCCACCTTCAGTTGCTCTCTGCCTTCAGACAAGGCTATTCAGTTCATTAGCTCCTTGGATTCCCAGGCCACAATTACTACTTCACGGACATCTCCACCACCACCCTATTTGCACTGACCTTTTAGACACTCACAGATGCCAGTAGTACCAGATAGGCCCCACAGTCCACTCCTTCCTTGCCTACTCTCAGGGGATGAATAACAATGATAAAAAGACAGGTATATACAGACAGATATATACACGGGTCTCTATAAATTCAGTTGGTACTTTCTTCACCTTTGTGTAACAAATGCTTGAATAGATGGCTATTCAAAACAATCTCCATGCTCCTAAATCCCATTAACCTGACTGTGAGCTTTTCACCACCTGGGCCTATTCCTTCCTCTTCACCCATAACCCTGTCCCTCCCTCTGGGCTCAGGGGGAAAGATGTCCTGCAGTCATTCTTCCTTCTTAAAATGTGCTGCTCTCCCTGTCCCTAGATCCAGTATCTTCCCTGCCTCCTAAAGTAGTCGATTCTCATCATTATACTCAGCAAAATTTCTTCTTCTATCTGCAACTAAACACGCACAGGTACTCTCTCCTCCACCCTAAAAAGTAGCCCTTTCTTCAGCTCCTGCCTCACTCTACCTTCAGCCCCAGCTCTTCCCCTCTCTGTGGATGTAAAGTCCTCAGAAAGTGCTCTACATGGTTCTCTCCATCTCCTTATCTCCCTAGCTTGAACTCCCAACTCTGCTGAAACTGTTCCCTAAAGCATTTTTAGGCCTCGTTCTCCCTGACTTCTCTGTGAGGCAACGTTGATCTCACATTCTTTCCTGAAACCTTTCCTTCTGTTGAGTTTTAATTTTCTTATAGCACATTTATCCGCCTATTCCAGCATTTCGTTAGCTGCTTCTTTTCCTGTCTCTCAATTGTAGG